>NW_018164794.1:606956-620008 GCF_001263595.1 Phalaenopsis equestris | reverse complement strand
GACGCTCTTTGCCATGCCTTCGAATCGAGACTCTGATATCAATTATCACGGACTAACTGATCTCAAGTCACCCATGCGGCTTTAGCGCTCTTCCTTGGTGCTAAATCAATCTAACCCTCACAACATTTGAACTTGTAATCACAAAACACTCTAAAAAGAGAAATAGAGAGAAATATTGGAAAAAAAACACTTCACTAAGAAAGAGTGATTACAACACTTGAATGCTTGATAATTTTGGTTGGACCATGTATGAACACAAATGAGGTTAGGGACTTTTATTTATAGTCCTTCCTAAGCATAAAAAAACTTTCTAGATTACATTAGAATATGCTATCTTCTAAATAGTTCTACACCATTCTCTTACATACATGGCCCTCGACCTTTTTAGGTTGTTCTTGAGTTATCTTTGAAGCTTTTCCTTCTAACTTTTTCTAGAATGTGGTGGAGTCTTCTAGAGTCCCTTGGATTGCTCTCTATATCTAGTCTTTTGTAGAATCTTCCTTTCCCATGGTTTGCTTGCCAGTTATTCTTGAAGATGGGGGAGTGTGACATAAAACTAACTTACAAGTTTACTGACGTGAACTACAACTATTGGAGGCATGCAATTCCAATAGCTATAATTGCATTCAAAGCCAATTTCTTTTAAGTATATTGTTATGTTTTTTTTTTGTTTATTTCAAAGTGGCAAGCATTACACATGAATTTTTTAGTAAAAAATTCTATTCTCATTTTCAGTTGTAAATTTATGTCTCATTCATCTTTTGTATTTAATAAATCATTTTAAATTTATCCATTTAGTTTATTTAGTATTAATTTTGACAACTTTCTAACATCCTCGTCATAGTAGGGGTGCGATAAGCTTTCTCATCATGCTTGAAAAAAGTGCATGGCTGGTGATTAGGTTAGCATGGCTTGGGATTTTCAAGCATAACATGCTGTAAAAATTGTATATAGGCCTTTGCCACTAGCATTAAAAAATATATAACAATTTTTTTTGGTCTCATAGGGGCTTGAGCCCATGTAAAATTTGTTGTTATATCTTAAAATTCTCACAAAATGAGGGTGCATTCTTTGTTAGTATTTTATTTACAATCCAATGTGTATTTTGAAAATTTATTCTAAAACCATAACTCTTAAAAGAGTCAAGTGCGAATTTCTGAAGCCCGTAATCTTAATTTTTGCTATGCTCCAATCTTAAAGTTAAAAAATGATGGTTTGATTGAATTGTGACTGGAGTACTAAGTTTATTAATTGCTTGAATTCTATTGATGCATTGCATTTTTCAAATGATATCACCTATGTTATATTTGTGACTGGAGCAACATAGTTCTTATTGATACAAAGAGGGCATTTAAACCCTCACAATGGACTCAATTAAGGAAAGAAATAAAAACAGAATCAAAGAAATAAAATCAGAATAACTATAAAAAGGAACACATAATGCAAAATAAGGGTAATTAATAAATAGGAGGGCTATAAAAAGCCAATAAATCTAATAAACCTAATACTCCCCTTAATTTGAACCGTAGACGTCAATCATGTTCAAATTGAATTTGAAGTCATCGAACAAAGGATGATGAAAATTCTCGGTGAGGATAGCTGCTAGTTGACCATTTAAGGGCATAAAAGGAACACAAATTTCCCAGGACCATCTTTTTCTTAATGAAATGTCTGTCAATCTTCACATGTTTGGTACGATCATGTTGGACTGGATTGTGAGCAATACTGATGGCGGTCTTATTATCATAGAATAGCTGCAGTGGGACGGAGGGTGACATACGAAGTTCATGGAACATGATGTGTAACCAAAGGGCTTCATAGATCCCCAAAGACATTGATCGGAATTCAGCTTCCGCACTACTCTGGTTAAGCAAGAAGAGTACATTTTATGAATCTGGGATCAAATTTACTCCGATTTGGGACAGTGTTCCGAAAATGGGAGTGCACTAAAAAATCTTGGGGTCTAATGTAGAGAAGATATGATTGGTAGGGAAGCAAGACATTAAGATCGCTGAGGGGGTTCAGAACTTGTGAATTTTAGAGGGGACTCTATTTATGGGATAAATGACAGTGAGAATGACATCGTTCCAAAAACGTTTCGGGTCATTGAATTGAAACATAATGGAGCACGCAACTTCGAGGAAGTGATGGTTTTTTCTCTTGAATGTCCCAGTTTGTTGAGGAGTGTCCGTACGATCTATGGTGGAGGATGTCTTTGCTCGCCAAGAATTCTCCTAAAATAGAGTTGAAGAACTCACAACTATTGTTGATCCGAAGGATCTGTATAGGAGTTTTGAATTGAGTTAAAAAATTGTAGAAGTTTTGGAAGGTGAAAACAACCTCCGGTTTATTTTTTTAAATGTTGACTCACATCATTCGAGTGTGGTCATCAATCAAGGTTAGGAACCACCGTTTATTTGTGTAGCTAAGAGTGCGAGATGGTCCCCATAAGTCACTGTGAATGAGAGAGAAATGAGTGAAAGGTGTGTAAGTGTGGGTGGATTATGAACCCGATAATATTTGACTAACTGACATGTCTCACAATTAAAATTAGAAGAATTTTTATTAGAAAATATTGAAGGATACAACTTTTTTAAATATTGGAAATTTGGTTGACCTAAACGACAATGTAACAACATAATGAGATCTTCAATGATTCAAGATAAGCGACAACTTCTGAGAGGTGTGTCCTCACTCTCTGTACTCTTCTCTTGGAAGTAGTAGAGTCTAACTACTCTCTAAACAGTTCTAATCATTCTCCCTAAACGATGATTCTGAAAAAGACAATCATCAAAAGAGAAATTAGCCAAGTAATCAATATAATTTGTCAACTTGCTAATTGATAACAAGTCACATTATAACTGAGGAACATGTAAAGTAGACTTCAGAGTTAGATTGGTTGTTAGTACAATGGACTATTTACCAGCAATAGAGCTACATGGACCATCGACAATTCTGACTGTATCTTTTCTGAATCACAGATAGTAAGTTGAGAAAGTTTGCGAGCATCCAGTCATGTGATATGTGACACCTGAATCAATAATCAACGTACTAGAGGAGGAATAAGCTGTGAGAGCCATAAGAAGAGTACCTTGTTGGACGTGGGAGGTCGACAAACCCAAAAAGGCTTGATTGGCTCTAAGTAGCTTGATCAATTGCTCCATCTCATTTTTCAAGGATTCTGAGGATTCCAGAATGCTCCGGGTAGGAGTCGGTTGAGCCGAGGTAGGCTCGGCCGTTGTCTTGAGACCCTTAGAAGCAGAGAATTTGGCCGAAGGTTTATATGTTGGCTTATCGTGAAGTTTCCAACTCTTGTCCCAAGTGTAGTTGGGTTTGTGACAGTAATCACAAGTGGGGTGACTGGTCCGAGGTGGCATGGACGTGGGCTTAGCACTATTGAGATCAAGGCAGACGATTCGTCTGAAAGAGTAGAAGTGTCGAGCATGACAAAGTCTCCTGCTTTCTTCTAAATGAATTTCGGTGAAAGCAGCGCAAGAAGAAGGAAGAGGATCCAGACCAAGAATACGGCCCCAGACTTCGTCTAGGTCTTTGTTAAGGCCAGACAAGAATTGGAACATACGATACTTTTCTGCAATCTTCTGGAAGAGGGATTGTTTGACCAGAGATTCCTAAGTGTAGTCGTAGTACAGGTAGCATTTCATCCATAGTGCAACAAGTTCATTATAGTTCTGGGTCGTTGTTTTTGACTCGTGTTTTGTTTCCCAAATTTTCTTAGATATCTCATATAGTTGGCTGAAATTTCTTACATCCGAGTAGTTATCATGGACAACCTTTCAAAGGGCATTAGTTGAAAGGAGGAACATGTAATGAACGACCAATCGACGGTTCCATGGAGTTGATCAGCCACGACATGACCATGGAGTTATCCATTTCCTAAGCTCCATATGGCGAGTCAGTTTTTTGGAGTTTCACGGATCATGCTTGTGTGGTGACTGAATTTTTTGCGTCCTTTGATGAATAAGGACACCTCCTGGTACCATTGGAGAAAGTTGATGTCGTTTAGTTTGTGAATTGTGATTAAAAAATTCATGTTGGTTTCTGGTCCTCCGGTTTGTACGGGAACAGAGGTAGGAGTTGAATATCTGGTGGAATCAAGAACATTTTCTGAGGATGGCTCAGTGCTGAAGTCCGCTATGATTCCGATTGAGCCAAAATAAATTTTGTTGGGATTTCGTGGCGTTGCCGGAATTTAGCTGTAGGTCATCGGTCATCAGATACATAAAACAGGTAATCTGGACAACTGCAGAAGATACCGGCTGCCAGAGAAAAAAACAGCAGTGAGGACTTGCAGGGACGGCTTCCGGGAGAATCTGCACCTGCATGGAGGAGGCTGGAGGTTGCCAAGGAGGCTGGCGGTTGTAGGGGACAACAGAGGAGGGCTGGCGGTTGTAGGGGACAACAGAGGAGGGCTGGCGGCTGCAGGTTTCCGCTGGAATTGAAGACTAACAGTTCTTGCGGGAGACCTGCAGGGACGGCTGATGGTGGTTAGGATCTTGATTTAGATCCCAGCTTTGATATCATGTTGAAATATTGGAGTAGAGCAACATGTTTTGTTGATAGAAAGAGGGGTTATATAAACCCTATTACAAGGGGCGCTCATAAAGAACGAAAAAAAACAGAATAAAGGGAAATAGGAAAGAAATAAAAACATAATAAAGGCAAATAAGAAAGCAAATAATTACAAATAAAAGAAAATTTGCATATTAATGACGGCTATGGATAGCCCTCATTATCTTAACATTCTGATACTATTGATTGTTGAAATGTCGTGATATAATTTACTATCATTTGAAACTTTTTGGTGATGCTCCAACTACTAATTTTACCGGATACTACACCAATACAACTTTAATTAAGACGCCAATTCTATTTTCATGCATTCAGATTAAATGTCTTTTGAAGATAAATAGGTCCAATATGAATATCTTTCATTGCTTCGAGTAAATTTTCATTAAATGCCTTAAAACATTGTTCATAAACATTTTTTTATTATGATTATTTGTCGAGTATTAATTTAAAAGCCAAATCACTTGTCATTTTTTTGGAATAAATGTCTTTTCAAGATAAATAAAAATAAAATAAATATATTTTCATTGCTTAGAGTTAATTTTCAATAACTTCCATATAAAATTGCCCATAGACATTTTCTTGTCATGATTATTTTTGGAGTAAAAAATCATTATTATAGTATTTCATTTTGAGTTGATATAAGCTGTACCTTCTCAATTGCATTTGAAGTACTTAAACAACAATTGATTGCTATGGTTTTTCTTGATAGATTTTGCATTAATATATATGTAACAATACTATCATTTGCTTTAGGAATGGGCCCGCCAGCAATTCGTTGCAAAACACCAACAGTGGGCATCCCAACAATGGGGAAACTTTTACTATTACAGGATGAATACCGTAAGGTTTGCTTCTTGAGTTTCTCATGTGGAATTTTCCTTTAATGCAGTAAAACAGTAAAGTAGCTGTGAATGATACATCTTCTACCTCTATTGCTTTGGTGCATGTGCGTCATCTGCTACCTCTATTGCTTTGAAAAATTTAGCCTGGTTTTTGACCAAATTCCTATGAATGACCTTTTTATCTTCTTTCATATTTGTCCGGATGCTTAGATGTTGGAAAAGAGAGGGTGAATATTATTTAATTTTAAAAAGAGGCCTGAGCCAAAATAGTTGTACGACTACGTTTTTTTGGTTGGGGATTGGGGTGGAACAAAATTGTCCCACCAGTTAATATAACTGAAATTAAAGTTAAAGACTTAAGGTTAATGAATGGTATTTAAATTGAGAGTATCTTAGGAATTTACGTCTTCTTGAAATGCTTACAAAATCTAATATGAGGATAAAATGGTATTTTATATATTGTATTTTAATAAAAAATTCTTCTTTTATGTCATATATAGCTAGTCTCTTTTCAAATGCTTGGTTTACTTCTTCAAAAGCTTTAAGAAGTAGACGTTTATTTTATATAGTAAAACCAAATAAATACATCCTTTAAAATCATTATTTAATATACTTCTATAATTCCAGTTTTTTTTAAACAAATTAGAGTTTTGTTAACTAGATATGATAAGAGTACAAAAGGGCATTTGACAGAGTGCCTGAGTAAAAAAGAGAAATACAAGCGGATAATATAATGATCATTTGGATCATCTAGACTGGAATGTAGTTAACATTGGAGAGTGGCCGTAAATATTCTTCTTCCGATTTTTATCCTTTTCAATTTTAAGAATATTAAATATTTTATTTGTCAGGAGTCACTTTGAATGCTCTTATCAGAATCAAAATCCTGTTGTAATAAATGATCTTCGTTTTATTCACAAATTGGATGAAGTTGTGGAATTTCAACGATGTCATTCAAGCTAATTGTTTAAATGAATTAAGGGAGGTCTGAAATGTCAATTCAAATGCTTGTTTAGAAAAATGCTTTTTCAACGGTTGCAATTGACATATATTTAAGTCCATGCATTTAGCCCCTTGTTAGTGAGGAAGGCCTTTTCCAGTTGACAATATTCGCTATTTGGACTATTGGTGATGACAGATTGGGTGTTTAGAGAAATACTGAAAGGATTTTGATCCATGAGATTAGACAATAAAAGCTGAATGAAGTTTCAGCGTAGACCCTTTTCTGAAGTTTTAAAATGATCTGATTAAATTACTGTGAAAGCATGCTATAAGAATAAATGTATAATGATGATTATCAAGCAAAATATACCCTATTAATTGATAGGAAATCACACAATGAATAATTCTCAACTTTATCGGGGCTTAGAATCAATTAGAAACTAAACCAAATCGCGAAATAACGGGTTTACACCAATTCGATAAAAAATCGGAACAGAAGCACAATAAAAAAAAAACAAATGATAATTTAATGAAAAAACCTGAGAACGGGAAAAAACAACCATGGAGCCACACCATCAGAAATTCCCACTATGAAATTCAGAAGGTTTTACAAAGAACTCATACAAGTTTTCTCTTCACACAAAAGTAAAACTTACAGAACTCACTCCACAATCTTCTATTTTCGATCCGACGTAAAAAATCACAGCAAATCACATAATCCACTTCTTTGACACTCCTCACATTCACAGGGATGCTCGTCAAAGAATATTGAAGGAAGAAATAGCAAATCATCAGCTTTTGTGCTTGAATTTGGGATAAAAACCAAATCCCACTCGCAAACCGCCTTTGGCGCATAGACGCCAAACTTGGCGCTAAGAACCAAACTCTCGGGAAGCTGCACCTAAATTGGGCGCATAGGCGCCAACATAACTGTGTATGTGCCTATATGGGCGCATATGCCCTCTATGCGCCGACTGCTCTATAGCACGCCCAATTTTGGGCGCATCTGCGCCTGGTGTGTTGTTTGCTGTGTCGGCTCCACACAACCCAACAGTCTCCTCTCCCATTTGGAGACGATTGCACCGTGCACCAGTTCTATGTACTTGCACCTCCATCTGAACCACCTTTATAGTCACGTGCTGTGGTCACGTACCATAGATGAAACCCAACTGAAGGCAAGCATAGCTTTAGTTTCTCAATAGTTACCACATTTGTTAACATATCCGCAGGATTTTTAGCTGTATATCTTTTCCAAAAATAAATGGACATCTTCTACAAGAGATCAAATGAATGATACCTCAGCTGGATGTGTTTCGTCTTGACATGAAAAACAACATTTTTAGCAAGATGGGTCACACTCATACTATCATTGTAGAATTTCCAATTCCCTGCTCCTTGCTTGATTTCACCATGAAATTCTATAACTATATCTCCTCCTTGCTAGCATTAATGATAACAACATATCAGGCCTCCATAGTTGAAAATGCAACAATCTCTGCCACCTGGAAACTCAACTGATCTTTGCACTTCCATGGCAATGTGAAGATATATCTCGTTGTACTTCTTCTACTATTCACATCTCCTGCCAGATTTGAATCTAAAAAAACCTGTAAAACTGATCACTGTACTTCCATAGCAAAGTGCCCGTGCCCTGTTTGACTGTTCCCCCAAATATTTGAGAATTCACTTTACCGTCTCCCAATGATGTCTGTCTGGAGTCCCCATGTACCTGCATATAAGATGTTTGGTCTGATACAAATCATCACATACATCAAACTTCCAACTGCCGAAAGATATGAAGTTCTCTCAATCTGTGCTTGCTCTGCTTCAGAGTTAGGCGATGACTTCTTAGATAGTTTGAAATGACTACCTAAGGGAGTGCTAATTAGTTTCACCTCACTCATGTTGAGCCTCTGTAAGATCTTCTCTACATACTCTTCCCGAAACAACTTTAGTGTTCATGCACTCATCTTCCGGTTGATTCTTATCCCGATGATCTTCTTGGTTAGACCTAAATCCTTTTATCTTAAACTCATTTGATAACTGGTTCTCACGTCATCCACATACAAAAGAAGAAAAATATAACAGTTAACCCAAACGTTTAATGAAGCAACGGTGGTCTGTCTGACACTTCATATACCCATTATCTGAAATGAACTTGTGAAACCACCAGTATCACTGTCTTGGGGTCTGCTTCAAGCTATAGAGACTATTCTTCAATCTGTAGACCAAACCTTCTTTGCCTGAAACCTTGTAACCTCATATTTGCACCATATATAGCTCTTTCTCCAAATCTCCATGTAAGAAAGCTATTTTTACATCTTCTGCTCTAGATGTAGATCCTTCACTGCTACCAGACTCAACACAACCTTTATAGTGGTCATCTTCATCATTTGAGATAAGATCTCTGTATAATCTACTCATTTCTTTTGTTGAAAACCCTTCACAACAAGTCTTTTCTTGTTTTTTCTTGTAGCGCTTGCTACTGTCTGACTCTTTTTTCAGCTTGTAAACCCACTTATTGTGCATTGCTCTTTTGCGATTTGTTTGTACTATCAAATCTCAAGTTCGATTTAACTCTAATGATTGCATTTCGTCATCTATGGCAAGCTCCCACTCTCTTGAATCTTCAACTTGAGTGGCCACCTCAAAGCACTTGGGTTCACCACTATTAGTTAGCAACAAATAGTGTAAAGAAGGAGAATACCTTTGTATGAGTTATTTTTCTCAGTTGGATCTTTTGATTTTTGCAGTAGGTGGCTGAGGAACTTTCAGTGCTCCTTCTGATTGAGCACTACTTCCTCCATTTTTTTGATCACCAATATTATCTATCTCCACATATTTGCATTTTTCAGAAGTAGCTAACGGATTATCCTGAGTTCTAATCCTGTTTTTGTTTATCTCCATTTTGTTGAAAGTGATGTCCCTGCTACTGATGAATTTTTTATTCTGATAATCCCAGAACTTGTAACCAAACTCATCTGTGTCATATCCAATGAAGGCGCACTTGACAGATTTCGAGTCAAGTTTGCTCCTGGACCCTGCATCAATATATACATATATGCAGAACACTCAAATACTCTTAAATGAAATAGACATATTTTTTTGTCTCTCCAGACTTCTTCAAGTAAACCTTCCTCCAAGGATACTGATGGACTACAATTAGTCAGATAAACTACAGTGTTAACCGCTTCCTCCCAGAATTGTTTTGGCAAGCCAGCTTGCAGCCTCATGCTCCTGCACGCTCCGTGATTGTTCTGTTCATACACTCGACCACACAATTTTGTTGTGTTATTCTTGCAACAACAAACTTATGTCTGACCCCTTCTGTAGCACAGAAATTCCTGAACTGCTTATCACGGTACTTGCTTTCATTATTGGATCTGAGACACTTTAGATTCAAAATTGTCTCATTTTCTACCATAGCCTTCTACTTAAAGCCTTCAAATACTTCAGGTTTTTTACATAATAAATAAAGTTATATCTTTCTCGCATGACCATCAATGAACGTGACAAAACAATGAAAACCTCCAATAGAGTGAACTGGAGTAGGACCCCATACATCATTATGTACTAACTTTAGTTTCTTTGATTTCACGTGACCCGCTTTTGGAAACGAAACTTTCTTTTGCTTGCCATTTATAAAGTTTTCACAGAAATCTAGATCAAATGATTCACATTCCACAAATTTCATGTGAAAGTTGTCACGAGTCATGACTTTGTTAGCTAACTTACAGAGATGAGATTTCTTTTTAAACTTGGAACATATTTGACTTTAGTAAATTTCCAGACCGTTTCATTCGACAATTTGATATCAAAATCACATTTTTTCACTATATCACATGCCTTGTTATCTCTCAAATAAACTTTCCTAAATCACTCAAAGTGTAATTTTTAAATAGGCAAACATGAAAATAGACACTTGAATCCACTATCCAGGATTCAATACTGACTAGTCATAACACTACGGAGTCAATTTTGCATGTCACCAGTGGAGACATTAGTAGAAAAACTATTTTCATATCATCTACCACCAATTTTTCTTGGAGCTTTATAGTGCTTCTTGAAATGTCTCTTCTTACCACAGTTTCAACATTCTTCTCTGCTTGACTTGGTCTTTCCTTTCTTAGACTTGGATCTGCCTCTGCCTCTGCCTGAATTCCTGCCCAAATTTATTCCCTTGTTATCAGCATTCAATGCATAACCTGAAGATTCACCATTCACAATTTTTATGCAAACTTCGTCATTCAACATCAGACCTACGATATCATCGAAGTTCAACTTTTAAGTCAGTGACGAATTACTCACCGCCGTTAGCAACCAACCCAGCTTTCTGACAATGAAGATATTATCACTAGTGCTCTAACTTCATCTTCAAACTTGATCTCTATAGAACACAACTGACTCATCATAGTGTTGAAGTTATTGAGATGTTCTGCCACTGAATTGTCTTTTACCATTTTCATGTTGAATAAATTTATCAGAAATACCTTATTGGAAGCAGGTTTTTCTTATATCTTGGCCAATTACGTCATGAGATCCACCGTAGTGTTCTCATTCATAATGTTGAACGCAATAGATGAGGAAAGTATCAACTTGATCAAACCCAGTGTCGTTCGATCCAACACTTCTCATTCCTCTATAGACATAGATTTAGGCTTTTTTGTAATTCCTTGTAGTGATAAATATAATTTTTTTCTGCTACAACAAATTCTTCGTCTGCATCTTTCAGAAAACAAAGCTCGTCCCATTAAACTTTTCCACGTAAAACCTTGCTTCTTCAACCATTGCTCCCACTCAAATTGAATTCCATTTTGATACCAGTTGATAGAAAATTACACAACAAACAATTTTCAACTTTATCAGGGCTTAGAATCAATTATAAACTAAACCACATAGCGAAATAATGAGATCGCATCATTTCAATAAAAAATCAGAACAAAAATTGAAACATAAGCACAATTAAAGCCACCAGAAAAGCAAATGAGAATATACATGGAAAAACCCCAGACAAAAAAAAACTACGAAGTCACACTACCAAAAATTTTTACTATGAAATTCAAAAGGTTTTATAAAGAACTCACACAAGTTTTCTTTTCACGCACAAAAAAAAACTTATAGGACTTGTTCCATGATTTTCCATATCCGATCCGACACAAATCACGCCGAATAATTGAAATTCTCCTCTTCGACACTCGTCAAAGAATACCGAAGGAAGAAATTGCAAATTATCAATTTTCGTCGCACGAATTCGGGATTAAAACCAAATCCCGCTTGCAAACCACCCCGATGCTTAGGCGCCCAAACTTGGCATCTAAGCGCCAAGCTCTCGGGAAACTGCACCTAAATTGGGCACATAGGCACTCAATAGTTGGTGCCTAGGCGCCAACATAACCGCGCTTGCGCCTATGCTCCCATGGCCGACGCTCCTTTGGAGCACACCCAATATTGTGGGCGCATATGTGCCCACAACCCAGCGTATATGCACTGGGTGTCCTGTCTACTGCATCTGCTCGACACAACCCAACATTAATATCTTTGAACGGCTTGTTTATTGATCAAGGCCATTAATGAACATTGGGATAGCTACATATGAGATTGGTTGTAAAAGTTAACATGTTATTATAAAATATAATTTTTTTCATAAAGAAGAATAAGTTATGGTACTAAGGAGGTTTAAATAAGTCATGAAAGCATACTATGGAGTTGTTAGTAGCTTTTATTATACTATAATGCCTAGTGGCAAAGATTCTTCTCCTCCCCAATTCATAAAATTTTATTTGAGGTAATATAAGGTCAGTTGTTTGGTTAAACTCCAATATCACGGCACCAATATATTAATAATGAATGTACACGATGAAAAGAACAATGGTATAGGGTTATAGCCTATTGAATGTCTACACAAAATACGAAAGTAGATCATAAGCATGAAAAGAAAGAATTGCTCATAAACCTAAACTGTACATTCATAACATGAGTTTAAATAGAGTATTACAAGGTTTAACAAATAAACTTCTAGATTTTTTCAATATTTCTTTTTTACCAATATGACTCTAAATAAGGTCCAATTCGCAGTTTTACCCCTTAATATGGGCAAAAGATATCCACTAAACCTATCTTGTTACATAATCTAGACAATTCTAATGAACTAAGTCCTTTAGTGAGGTAGTCACTCAATTGCTCTTCTGTGGCTACTTGACTTCGCTCCAATAGCTCGTGATTCAACTTTTCCTTGATGAAAAATTTGTCAATCTTCACATTTTTGGTTCTATCATGTTGCATCAAGTTGTTGGCAATGTTGATTGCTTACTTGTTGTCACACCACAACTTCATTTGAGTTCTTTGGTCCACCTTGAGATTGAGTTCAACTAACAAGGCTCCCAACCACATCATCTTGGAAACTCCTAAGGTCACAACCCTGTACTCTGCCTCTATTGTTAACCTCGTTACTAATTGTTTTTTGCTCTTCCATGAGACCAAATTTTCTCCTTCAAGCATGCAGTATCCTGAGGTGGATCTTCTGTCATCTGCACAATGCCTACATACCCATTCTTCCTGATGATCAACCCCTTCCTTGGTACACTCTTCAGCACCTCAAAATCTGATACACTGCATCCATATGACTTATCCTTGGATCATGCATATAATGGCTCACCATGCTAACTGTAAAAGAGCGTC
>NW_018164794.1:590091-606824 GCF_001263595.1 Phalaenopsis equestris | reverse complement strand
CACGAGTTGTTCACGAACAAAAAGTCCTTTTAGCAACCCTAATCATTTAGTCATAAGACAATAAGGGTTTGAGTAAGATTTAAAAATTATTATTTATATTAAAACATCATTTGAATCTAATTTAATAATTTTTATTCTATTTTCTTAATCAATATTTTAATTGGTTATAAATCTTTGTAGCCATGTAGTCAATTATATTTTTTTAAAATACTACTTAATATATATATATATATATAGACTTGATGAGTAGCATTTCGAGCCAAAACGAGCCGAACACATCTTAGTTCGTGTTCGGCTCGTTAACTTATCGAACGAAATTAACGAGCTGAACACTAGCTTCTTAAAGAGTCGAACACGAGCTGTTCGCGAACAACGAGCCGTTTTGACAGCCCTAGATATATCAAATTATTTATCGATCTCTGATACCTCTTACAATCAACCAGTTATCTTTCTTCTGCACTTAGGTTGGCCTTCCAGTCAATTAAAGATACCACAGGTTTTCACCCCAACATGCTTGTTTCCATGATGAGATCAAGTACATACTTTCTCTGGGATAAGACAATCACCTCAGGTCCACGGACCACTTCAATCCTAAAAAAGTATCTGAGCTGCCCAAGATCCTTCATCTCAAATTCATTGTCGAATTTTACCTTTAGCTATATAATTTCTATCTCATCATCACCGGTGACAATGATGCCATCAACATGCATAGCAATTATAGTGGTGTGATATTTATTTTGTCGAAATAATATCGTATGGTCTGCATTGATTTGCTGATATCTCATGCCCACCATAGCCTTTGTAAACCTTTTAAACTTGACTCGAGAAGACTGGTTTAAGCCATACAAGGACTTACTAAGCTTACACATATTACCCACTATCTGGGTTGTACTGAATCCTGGTGGTATCTCCATATGTACCTCCTCCAGCAATTCAATATTAAGAAAAACATTCGTCGCATTGATTTAGTGTAATCTTCACCCACCATTCACTGCAAGAGAAACCAGTGTCCTCACTGTGCTCATATTTGTTATTAGTGTAAATGTTTAATTATAGTCAATGTCATATGTCTGATTATATCTTTTCGCCACCAGTCATGTTTTGTACCACTCTACATTCTCTTATGGAGTTTGCTTTATTGTGAAGATCCACTTGCACCCAACTATCTTTTACCCCACCGGTAGTGATATCGAGAGCCCTAAGCTCTCCAAATGATTAAGTTGAAAAACTTATCGCAAAAAAGAGTTGATGCAGAGTATAGCCTTACTCAGTAAACGAGGTTTAAATGAACAGTCAAAGAATACGTGTGGCGGGATTTAGAATTCAGGTAAGCTTGATGCACCAATTCCATAATGTGATAAATGGAAAATCTAACTAGAAGATGGGTAGCTTGAATCTTTAAGGGTACAAACATTACTGATATATAGTAATATAAGTCATTTAAAACGATGGAGAGGAGAACCTTCCCCAGTGGAGTCGCCAAAAGAAGACCTTGGTGGGAGATTTTTGTGTCTCTACACACCAAAGAATTCTCCGAAAACTTCTAAATGATCAAACATGACATTTAATTACTAATATACCTCCTCGAGGGCAGGAACTACCATCTTGAAATGTGTTTAATCATTTGGATGATAAAAATCTTTTTAAGTCTACGAAACCAATATTTTTTCACTTACCTTATGGGTGTAAGATAAGATTTATTTTTTTATGGGGTTGGATTCTTTCATATTTAATTGCATTTTCAGAGTCGTGAGTCTTAAAGAAAACTTTCAATTAATATAATGATATATGCTATCTAGATTGAATGGTTGGGCTTTCGAAGTTGAGGTGTCAAATGATCCAAGTTTGAAGTTTTGGAAGATTTAGGTTCCAATAAGATGAGGCTTTACAATTCGATGACAGTTTGCCATGAAAAGACCCAAGCAAAGGGACTTAACCGTCCAAGGAGGAAGGTTTACTCAAAGAATTGAACTTAGATGATGGCTGAAGAGTTTGAAAAAGTCTGGTAGCAAGTTTTAATTGATCAGATCAGGTCAAAAGATGAGTTTGGAATGATTGGTTTGACTTGTTTGAAGTTATTGGAGTTCCTAAACTGAAAGACAGAGTCAAAAATGTTTTCTAGATAGAGGTGAAACGTTGATTTTAGAACACCTCTAGACTTTATAAAGAATCCAAATAGGCGAACTAACCTAGATTTTGGGAATAACGCCCCCAGTCATAATGACACGGCCTTCATCGTCTCGGGTACGTTGGTATCATTCAACTATAACCAACCTTGTATTATAAATCCTCCTTGAGTGTCAGGATCATGAGATATGGAGAGTTTCTTAGTTTTAAGGTGGTTTGGAATGCTTTCGTTAGTAACCGTGGTTTACTTCATACTAGGACATTTCTTTTAGTTTCACGGGGTAAGTTTGTTTGTTTTATATGTCCTAGTATTTAGCACTAACTATAATACATATTAGACTAACTGAGGTTTTTATGCTTAGATTAATCTAAGGTAGGTTTGTGGTCATTTGTTCTTGTGTCTAAGTTGGCTAACATAGAGTTCGTGTTGAATCTGCCTAGGTTTAGTTATCTTTCTCTATGGTGGTGGTTTTTATACTTGGATTATCTTTCTTGTGTCTAAGTTGGCTTAACATAGTTAAGTTGGCCAACACATGTTTGTAAGAACATGAGCAGATTCTTCCTTTGACAGTGCAATTCCTTTCAATATGACAACTTTGTCATCCTATCTTGAGCAATAAATTTTGGTTAAGTGTATATATGCTTAATATGCTATCAACAAATTTTCATCATCCAACATAAATTTCGAGGCATGACTTACAATCAAATGTTCACCGAACTATGATTTCAGCAAACTTACAGTCAAATTGATTGGCTCGCCAAGGCGGACTTAATGATACCGAAATTGGTCGAATCTGATTCAAATCAAGCCCAGTTAAAGTTGTTAAGCCACATTTAAAAATTTTTCAGTACATAATTGGAAATTCAAACGTATTTCAAATCCGACAAGTTTATAGTCAAATAGTGCGTCTTGACGAGACGAATCCAACAAGCTCAAATTCTTTTAATTCAGACATCATCAAGACTTTCAAATTTTCACTGAACGTCGTCCGATTAAGGGAGTGGTCTAATGGAGTGGTCTGAATTTCTTTCTTATTTGCAAACATGACTCTCCTAGACACTATAAATAGACTCATCCCCTCTCTTGAGAGGGGAGTTAGACCTTGAGCCAGAACAACATTGAAGCTTGAAGGAGGAGCTAAAGTCCAGCATCTCTTTTGCATTTTAGATCTGACGAATATTTTCCTCTCTTGCTGTCGGCAACCACTGTGACCACCATATGTTGACCACTGTTGGATGTCCTCTACTCATTGCAACAAAGCTTTGAGCAAAGACAAGACTTGCATTGCGGAGCGACGAAGCAATAATCGATGTCGCACAATCATGAAGCATCCTACGGAGCAGTTCATCATTCTGAACGTTGTAACAATCTAGAAGATGGAGTATCAAAGCCCCAACAACTACTCCCCGCTATGTCCACTCCCAACTGTGAGACAACGAGCTCTTCTGTGCATGACCATTGTAACTTGAGAAATTGTATACCCTTTCTTTTCTGTGGGACAAAGGTCTGTACTTGTAATTACCAACTCATAATGGATAATTTAAACTGGGCTAGGCCTCGTGATTTTTCTCTTTCCGACTTTTTCACGTAAAATCTTATGGTGTTTTTACCTGTTACTTTTATTATCTCAGTGTGTCAGATTCTTGTGCAACGCTAAGACGATAACTCATTACTCTACCACCACGATTCCCTAGCACGCATCAGTGTTAATGGCTGATGCAAAGAAAATGAAAGCTGTGTGCTTTATTTACAAAGGAGTAAATAGTATGAGGCTTAAGGGGGAGATGAGTGCAGCTAAAAGAAAATTTGAGATATTGTGGATGAGAAAGATTTTCTGCTCGTGTGATACTGCATTCGCTGTCCATCACTGCCACCAGATACGATTCAGTTTAGTGTGGAATTTTTATGGTGATTAACAGTTCTATTCCCTTTTTTCCTAATCTCTAGTTGAACTAACAGAAATTTTGTTTGATTTATTTCGATCAGGTCAGTACTTTGATAAGGTTGGGTGGAAACCTGATCTTTCTACAGGTTCGCCTGCTGTACACGTGCTAATAAGTATAATCACGTTGATACTTTAAAACTTATATTGCATATAAATGTGCAAAAATTGCTGTCTAACAAATTATAGCTGGATGAGAATTCTCTTGAAAGAGATATACGCTTGCCAGATCAAATTTTCCAAGCTTGACTAATTGGAAATCTTACTACATAAGCGCTGCCTTTTGATTCATTAGGTATAGTATCCAAGCAAACATTCGTAATATTGGATTTGGACATGTCAGATCTTTTGTAATATCTGTTTCTTATTTCCCATGTGGTTACGTCATCTTTTGTGGTCATAAAAAATGTGGAAGCATGTTGATTAAATTTTTGTAAGAAACTTTGTGATACCGGGGTTTAACCAAATAACAATAGAGAATGCAAATATTATTACTAAATCAAATAAGAACTTATTATCAGAGAACTGAAATAGGAAATAACAACACACACGACACATAACACATGACTAGGGTGAATCAAAGGTAGTGGTGGTGGCTGTTGGGGCTCTGGCAAAGTGAGGAGATAGAGCAAGTGGGCCGAGGTGGTAATGGAACAGCAGGGCGGCAGCAAGGAGGTTGGGGGCTGGGAAGAAAGTAAAACAGTCAATAGATGTGGTTTTGGGCGGCGGCGGCCCTGCGAGAAGGCTGGAACAGTTGGGAAAATAGCCACTGGGAGTGGGGGAAGCGGCGGGAAGGCTGGACCGGTGATACCAGCAAGAGGGGAGTGGGAGCGGTTGGGCGGGATAGAGGTGAGGGAAACGGGTGGCTAGATTGCAGAAACTGCAGGTGGACAGCAAATAGGCACTGGTCTGGGTGGCTGTGGCCGGGAACAGCAATGTAGGAAGGCGTTGGAATGGTTATGAGCAGCTGGAAAGGTGGTGGGCTGTTGGAAAGAGCAAGGGAGTGGACAGGTGCAGCTGCAGCAGCGAAAAGGATTTTAGGTGGTTGGGTGGGTGTGGGCGCGGGTGGGGACGCGCAGGTCTGTTGACCGGTAAAACGATGAGGAATGGGTGCAGCGAAGCGGGACGGATGCGGAGGAGTTAGAAAAGGATAAATCACCACTCTGGGAGCAAGTATAGTCAGAGATCACCTGACCCGCAGATACAACCCTAAACAGGAAACGGAGGCGTCGGAGGCTGTATTGAGCAACACCATAACAAAAACTGAGAATCCAACCCTAATACACCACATATATAGGGAATTACTTGAAAGGAAGCAAGGATAAAAGAAAACATGTTAAAAATTGGAAAGAAATCTAAAGAGTCACCCTTAGGCTTGCTTTTGCTTGCTCGCGCAAAACGGATGCTTCTCTCACAGTCACAGGGTTGCGAACCCCTGCGATTTCCACGTGACTTTGTGGAACTACTTCAGATTTTCCACCTTACTCTACTGATAACAAAGACAGGTCCTAGGGTTATGGTCTGAGTTTTATCAATTTGCTTTCTTTGCATTTTTCAATTATCTGCGCCATACCAGGAAAAGTGAAAGCCAACCATGCAAAAAAATGGTTCGCCAAGGTTGTGTTGCGGGGATTATGTCAAAAAATGATTGTGATGCTTTAGCTCTTCTGCCAATAGATCAACAGTTTTGCATGAAAATGGCTTGCTGCATGACATGTTGATCACAAAATCTTCTTTTTTTTAGCAAAATTTATCTACTAAGGTCTTCTGGATTGAGACTATTCAACTTCAAAATGAAGTATGCCAGTTTACCGTGGTATCATCAGAGCTTACTCTCTGTTGTTTTGCTTAATATTTATGTAGCTATTAGTTTACGCAATGTAAAACCTGGATTAGGTATCATATTCAGCAGTTGTAAAGTGCTGATTTTTTTTAGGAGCTGTTGGAGTTCATTGGCATCATATATTCACAATGCTTGTTTATAATCTGCTTGCCATTTCTTATCTCAGGCTTCAAACTTTTAACTTTCCTTCTCACTCTATTAGCTAAAAATCAACCTTTCTGCATGTCCTTCCTAACTATTATCTGACACTTACATCAGCGATGTATATTTTATTGGAGGATTTGGCACTGTCCAATGGATCGATGTCAAAGAATATGAAGGCCTTCAACCTGACAAGATTGCTGCTGATGGTGGAGAACAAAACTTAAAAGTTTGTACATGATCTCTACTTTTGCTTTTGCTTTGTAAAGCAACCTTGCTCTACCTTGTTTTCATTTTAGTGAAACTTTGAGCAATTATGATGACTAATTATATCATTGTAAGGGCTGAGAGAAATAGATACTGAATACCCAAACGCCTAATTTTTTTCTATTGCTGCTGAGTATTTTTTTTTGCCGTAGGAACTTAATGCAATCTTCTCGAAGCCTCTTAGAGAAATCTTATCCGCTGAAGGTGAGATAGATGATGCAGCTCTCATATCAGTAGACAGCAAGGGTACAGATATTCGGGTTCGACAGGGTGCTCAGGTAACCTTTAATGTGGAAACAGAAACACTATTATCTGGCCCCTCACCTCCTTCCTATTTTTCATCCTTTTTTGCCACCCCTGTAAATGCTACACGAGCAGAAGCTTTTATAATGAGAATTCACGATATTGGAACCAACATAAAATGCTGTTATGAATTTTAAGTTGACCCCGAAATTGTTGGGACAGGTTGGTGTGATGATTAGTTAACCCATAATCAATTTTCGTGATTTTGTTATGAAAGATTGACATATGCTGAACTGTTTTAATTGATTCTTTTGTGTGTAAACTTACCAATTGACAATCAACTGACTACAAACATCTAGTATGGTTGTGTATAGTGTAAGTGAGCCAAGCCAATTTAAACTTGATTTGCTGACAGGCTTAAGCTTGAGCTCAAACTCAAGCTTTTGTATCATGCACGATCAGCTTGTTGCCTCTTGAGCTGGCTTGTTTAGAAACCCTAAATGTTGTATTTTTCCCTTGTACTAAACTCAGTTTACTGCAAATTTTACGAACTGTTTTTTGTCCTTGAAACACTACTAGACCATCAATGGTTTCTACAGCTAACACCCTCACTCTCTCCGTCCCTACAATTTGCTCCATCCTACGTGACCGGACTAGTCTTTTTTTCCTACAACCAACTCTCTTTATGACTTCCTTTATTCTTGCCATTGAACCCTTTGATGATCTCTATAGTGAACGCTCGCCTCGGTTGTGGTACTGTTTTAGGGTTCCTAAAAGGTTTTTGAGGATCTGATCTTGCGGGCAAACATTGTAGAATGACAAAAGGAATAGAATATGTGAAGTCGATGAAGATTGAAAGTGGATTAAAGGGACTTCATTGTTGTTCAGGATGAGGACAACAAACAGCACATCAAGCTATGTTACCTGCAAGGCACGAAATCCAAGGGAGATTCACCAACATTGTCCCAAACAAGCTATTGGTAATCTCAACCAAATAATAGCTACGTTCGAGTGGTCGGTCAGGTTTTGGTGTTGGGATTTCTTGAACTTGACCCCCGCCTAGGGGCGAATAACAGGTATGTCCACTTCATTCTCTCGGGGTAGTAGATGGTTCTCCTTCTTCACTAGGAGCACCTGGATCCTCATTGTATGATGATAGATCAACAAAGTTGAACGTAGTAGAAATAGTAGAGTCTCTAAATAGGTCCATCTTGTACGTGTTTTCATTAATCTTTTTGATAATCTTGAATGGGCCGTCAGCTCTTGGCTTGAACTTCCCAAAAACATCTAGAAAAAGTTCATTTTTCAAATTTTACCATACTAAATTTCATTCCTTAAAAATTTAGGTTGTTTTAGAATTATTAGTATGGTTCTGCTACTTCAATGTTTTGCTTGGCAATTCTTCTCATTTGCTCATAAAGGCCTTGAATCTTTTTTACGCTATTCATGGCAGCTTTGCTAAGCTAAGTAGCGGCTAGTATCAGCAGTAGTTTCAATGGGGTGAGAGGATTCTGCCAACAAACTCAAATATTGTTATCTGCGGACTAACTGGCTAAATGATTATAAGCAATTTTGACTTTGGGGAGGATCAAGTCCCATTATCGGATATATTGTCTAGGAATCACCTGAGTGGATTACATAAATTGCCATTCATCACATCTGTCTTTCCATCCACTTGAGGATGAGCTGCTAAATTGAATTGAAGCTTTGTAATGAATGCTCTGTAACTCTTTAACCATGTGAGAAAAGTAATCAAAAGCAATAATGAAAATAGTGGCTGAAAGGGGGACACCTTGCTTAATGCCTTTTGTAGAAGAAAATAAGCCACAAATATTCCCATTAATGAACACACTATAATTGTTGCATCTTAACCATCTAGAAATAAGAGAGCAGAAATCAGCGTTAAAGCCTCCGTCATGTAAGACTTCGAGGATGAAATTCCAGCTTTTGTGTCATAAGCTTTTTTTAGATCCAGCTTCATCATCAGATTGCCACTCCTACATTTTCTATCCAGGTCATGAATAAGTTCTTGAGCCAAAATCTTATCTAATAGAATCCTCTAGAAACGACTTAGAAAATTTATATCCTTATTTGATGTGATGGTCCTAGGCTGCTTTGCTTTTGGTCCATTTGATGCATCCTACAGAGAACTCCAAGTGGGACTTTCTTGTCGTTGGTCCCATCGGTGCTTTTTACAACACTCTTACCTTCCTTTTTCAATGAGCTCCCACTAATCCTTTTTCAGCAAGCTCCCATAGACTTCACTGTTTTCTTTGGAGATCACTAGTTTGATCTTGGGAGTTATGGATGAGTCTAGCTCAAGCTCATCACATGAGCTCGACTTGATCTTGAGCTGTAGTTCGAGCTGGGCACTGAGCTTAAGATATCTTTGACTTTAGCTTGATTGGTCTTATTTACACTTTTAATTGTGCTAGTTATTGCCTGACGATTTCTGATCAATATGGTAAGCAAGCTTTGCTTTGTACAACTTGAAATGACCATATTTTTCAAAAATTTAGACTGACTGGGATTTATTTGTTATCAGTAGTTTTTATCAGGTAATTTTCAGTAGTTTTCTGTTTTTTCGTTGTAGTAAGGGGTGATTGGAAGGCATTTTGTCTTATAGTGTTCGAGTCATTAAATTTGTATCATCCCCTTAATACAAATATGGCAGGCCTCGGCAAATCACCATAACTGGTCAAAGCAGTCTATTATTGAATATTTCTTGATGTACAATAGTCAATAGAATAGATTGTATTTACTGTTCTCTCGCATGGTTAAAGGGAATAAATGAACCAATAGGGGAATGCATGGAAGTTTATAGTTCTCAATGCATACTAAAATTAACTTGTATAATATGAAAAATCATTTGTGCTTATTGCAAAATTAGAACTTAAATAAATATAATTAAAACATGAGAAAAACTAACTAGCACATAATAAAGATCAATTTTGACAAGAATCTAACAACTGAGATTTCTTCACATGTGATGATCAGTTCATTCTATCACTTTGCATTACAATTTTTGCAAACCTTACCAATCAAGGGTTAGATATTGGTTGCTGCTCTGCTTCAAAAATTTTATTTCTCATCGGCACTTAATTTTTTTTTTTCGAATAATACATTTTGGAATCGGCTAGAAGAAGTTTTTTTTTGGACTTTTACTGAAGGTTGTCCATGCAGTTTAACATTCAGAGGTTGTCATTTGAAGTGGAGCATGGTGTTGGGACTTTGGAGGAGGCGAAGAAAGCTCTTCAGAAAATAATCAACAGAGGATGTAAGCAAAGTCAAAATTACAGAAGTTGATCTGAACAACTCAACTCTGCTATCACTGTAAAAAAAAAAAAAAAAAAGAGTTTTAAGGCCACCTGCTGCCGGTGAGTGAAGAATAATTTTATGGTTTGTATATGTAATCTTTCCTTGTTATATTTTATTAGGTGTGTTAGTGATTCAGAGTGGCAATTAATACATAAAAATTCCCAAATAAATGCGTATATAAAGTGAGATTTTCTTGTATTTTTCTCACAGTTTGTGGCTAAATTAGTGTTTGAAGTTTTATATCCATTATAATTTTTGGCCCAAAAAAAAAAAAAAAAAAAAAAATCATTCTCTGTGACTGTTTTTTTCCAGATGTGGCATTATGTTCGAAGTACTGGTCAGATTATTTCATATAAGAAATGATGAAATTAGAAAACTCCATCCAGCCTTGAAACCTTTTGATAGCTAATTTGGAATCAGAAGTGTTGGGCTTGCAATCAAGCAGCTTTTTAATAGAGTCCGAATTTTATTTGGCCTGGCAAGCCTTTCTATGGCATGCAGTTCATAGACCTCCTAATATCACTACACTAATTGCATCAGATCTTAGTTGTCTGAACAGTGGACCAAAAAAGTAAATATTTTAGGCGTATTTACATGCACACCACACAGTTCTTATGTATTTACATGTCTTGCGCTTAAACATTTATATTTACATGCACGCCAATCAAATTTTCAAATTAGGGGCATTTACAATTCTCATGTATTTACATCACACATAGCACTTGAATCTTTAATATCACATAAAAAATGGCCTTATCACAAGTGAAATAAATCTTTTCAAAATGCTATACATGTACTTAGCATACAATTCTCATGTATTTACATCACACATAGCACCTGAATCTTTAATATCACATCAAAAATGGCCTTATTACAAGTGAAATAAATCTTTTCAAAATGCTATACATGTAAATATGGAAGTTTAGGTGTGAGAAATATATATGCATAAGAATTAATAAACTCAAAAATGTTACATCCCTGTCTTCTTAAAAGTAAATTAAACATTTTTATGGGTAGGTTTATGACACCAAGATTACAAGGTAAATAACAAATTTTGAGTGTTAGATATGTGAATGCGTAAGCATTTTATGGTATGAATGTGAATTTCACATTATTTTGTTTCATGATTTCTATACGCAAGCATATCATGTTTTCTTTTGAATTGAATGTGTAGCAGAAGTTACAGAGGATTGTTCATTAGTTAATTTTCTTTTCTAATTCCTTGACTCTTAAACCAACTAGGTAGAATAATTTGCTTAATTTTCTTCTACAAAGATCACAAATTGAACTAAATGATAATGAATCCTTCTCTAATGTTGTATATATTTTTTATGAACATTTTGAGCTCATGGTTTATAGCTTATCAAAAGTATTCAACATTTCCAATATATGAAAGCTCATTTACCTCATCATTAGATTTAAGAGTCATTGTGAGCTTATCCTTTTTTCCCTAACTGCTTGTATTAGAAATTTTGGAAGGCTGTATTAAGGCAATCAAAGGAACTCTAAAATTTACAAAATCTCTTCGAATTATATAAATAATTGAATACACCTTCTCTCACTTTTCAATCATAAGATGAGACTCTTATATTTGTAACTCTAAATCCTGATAATTGCATATTTATCCGTTTCATAATGGTGAAGAGTATAGTTTTTCACTGGGAGGTTTCGGGCTCAAATTATGCATATTGTCTTTTGTGATGACCTTTTGACAATTATTTACGCAAATGATATTCGTATTTCAACACTTCCTTATAGAACCTCAAAAAAAAAAAAATGATGGGACCTTATGACCAAATCTATATTTGATAGTAATTTTCCAAATAGGTTAGTTATAATTATTATTTTCCTTTTTATAAAATTTAGCATTGATCTCTTCAATTGTGTGTTTGCTAAATTGTTCCGAACTAAGCCAATGAATCCTCCAAATCTATCCATTGAAAGAAAAAAAAAAAAAAGATTTCGGCACAAAACAATTTTAAATTTGATTTATCTAATGATTATTTCATGGCTATCTTACTCATGAACTATAAACTATTGATTAATTAGTGAAGTTAATGGTAGTTTAGAAGAGCTTAGAATTGGAAGGAAGCTAGCAACAACAAAATGGAGCTTCAAATGATGTTAAATAATACTTCAAAGAAAGGTTAAAAAGAAAGTCCCAGGCTTGAATCATTAAAATAAAACTTATATTATATAGCTTTCATATTTTATTTCTCCAAATTAATTAAAAGGAGATTTGATGGCCGTAGCTTTCATTGATGAATCATTATGTAAATAGTTATTTACTTAAGTCCACAACACCCTATTTTCTATCTAACCATTGTTTAAGCCATTTGTCTATAATAATTTATGTCATGAAATTTCCAACTTAAAAAAGGGGCTTTTTCTGCAAATATCAATTGGGGTGATGTGAAAATTAGGCCCCTGCTTTTGTTATTTAGCTCATCTTTTTGTCTCTTATCAGCCGTTCCTTTAAAGAATTCAATACACAATAATAGTATTTTGTCCCATTCATTAGTTTTATGACCACTTTCTCTTCCATTAATTAGTGCCTCTATTATTTGACTTTTATGTATATTATCAACATCATATCAATGTCATCCTTTTTTTTTCTATTTGTTTGATTTTATTTTTTAATCATTAATGTTTATTTATCTCTAATCATTTTGAATATAGCTATAATTTATTATGATTGTTTTTCATTGATTTTTAATCTTCTATATATATAATCCTTGAAAGATGAATCAAAACTAAAATCCCACCATGAACTTTCAAGCCATAGGACCATTGGAATTTGAGTGAAAGAAATAATATAGTAGATAAAATATTTAGATTAACAATTATAAGTTATAATAATAAATCTATAAATTATTTATTATTTTATTTTAATTTCTTTATTCTCTTTACATCAACTCTAGACACTTATTATATTTTCAAAATATTAACTTGATAAGCACTCATTTCTATGCATTATTTAAATTGAAAGCTTGCAAAATTAAATTCAAAAATATACATTAGAGCTACAATTGCAACATATTTATAGTCGAAGTTAAATTTTCAAAGAGACAAATATGATGGCACCAAAGTGGTCAAATATGAGTAAAAATAGCCCAAATCATGCAATTGAAATGTGCTTAAGAATTTTAAAGCATAATAATCTCTAAATAATCTATGCTTATGCTTACATTGAGTGTCTTAATAAAAGATATCTAATAATTGTGATATTACTCAATTTCAATGTCATCAAGATACTTAAATGCTAAATAATCATCAATAAAAAAGAAAATCAATACCAAACCATTTGATAAAAAGCATAATAAAGTAGGACATCCCATTTATTATTTCAAAATTGAGCAAAATTCAACAAATTGTCGCACTCAGAAAGTAAAAATAAGTTTCTATGCTTCATATGAAGATAACTTGGACTTGTATTTGGAGAAAGCTTGAAGATATGTAATACTCTGAATGAAGCTTAGTCTTACAATCAATATTGACAACTATCACCACTACTTATCACAAATTGATCATCGTTGTTTGAATGTATTCTCCAGACTGCCATGCTAAATGCTATCTCATAACTGTCACCATTTATTGACTATCATCTCCCTTGGCTTTCGATCACCATCTTTTTGTTTTCATCATCCAACTTTTATCATCACTTTTATCAATTTTTAATCTTTTTGCTCTTCTACAATTCTAGAGAATAACATGCTTTTGAAATTTTTTGTACATATATAATGGATTATTTTAACGCAGTCAAATCCATTGATTTATTTTTCTGGTCTCCACATAAAAGTTTTCATTTCTTCAGTGCCAGTTTAATCTTTGGGACCTTCATGCAAAGTTATGGTATACTTTTTTCTTAAGTTTTTTTAGCATGAATAGTTTGACATCATATATGAAAATATTCCTAGTATTATATAAACAATATTTTTTCAACGGTTGATAACCAATCGTTTTATTAATAATAACATATTCTAGCAAATGAAGGCCACCCATCCCTAAATTAGAGGATCTTCTTCACAAGACAGTGAAACAATAAGTTCAACTTCTCAAAGTTTTAGAATATTTTTTTTAAAAAAATAAAAATAATAATGAATTAGAACGTGAATGTCATTTCAACTAATTTCCAATCAATTTGAATGTGAATAAATTGATTGTTACAAGAGCATCATGCATATTCAACTGGTTTTTGATGTTCTTATTTTTCATGTCTTTCTGATTAAGCAAGAGGACATGTTTGTACTTCATTTTATTCTCTTTTTTTATCAAAATATCCACTTATTTGTCAATCCTGCCAAATTTTTCATTAAAGAACAGTTCATTAACAATTAGTGAAAGGTCAAGAACTCCCATCATCTTCTTGAAATGTACTAAAATGAGAGAAAACTCTTTTTTAAATTATTCATAAAAAATCCCTTTTGAAGCACACACCAAATTCGAGTAGCATATTTTGAGTTATCATGATGTATTTTGTAGGAGTTCTTTGTCCTATGTCTTAATGTTATTCTTCATTGATGCAAGAGATCGCCCTATGTTGATCTTGATCTTGTTTATAGTGAGTATAAGCACAAAACATTATATATGAATGATGCCATTAACCCTAAACATAAAAGATAATTTGAATATTTTTTTAATAAATGAGGCCCAATCTAATATGTGTATATATATATATATATAGAGAGAGAGAGAGAGAGAGAGAGAGAGAGAGAGAGAGAGAGATAGAGAGAGATGCTGTTGTCCTCTAAAAGTGCAGAATCAGCATTCTTTTATTCATTTAGATATTTGTAACAGCATGATCAACAATTAAAGTACTTAATATCAGAGCTTTTATTTTCTGAAACGTCATTAAAATTAATAGTAAATATATTGTGATCATTCAAAGTGATCAATCATAATCTTCTTAATGTATAGTTCTATTTACAGAAATCTAAATTTTTATAATTCTGAAGTTAAAAAATACTTTTAAATGATTTGTTAATAAGTAAATGAGATCATATGTAGAACAAAATTATAATTTTTCACCGACTATATATATATATTACTAATGAACATGATTCAAACAAGAACTGATGATGGATGTTGATCATACTATATCCTCATATTATGTTTATATAACTTCTAATTAGATATAAAAAAAAAATAAATTTGGTGAAATACTATTTTTCTCTTTCTTCTCCTCACCATCTCTCTCTCTCTATGCATATATACATACATATATATGCATATTACTAAGTCTAGAGTCTGTGTATTCATTATGGCAATATTGCAGAGACGGAAGCCAAAGGTCATGTGACTGAAAGTAGGAATTTAACAGATTAGTAAACCACGTCCTAATTTAAGAAGAGAAGGTAAAATTGCATTTTGCAGAATCATACCCACATGCATGCAAAGTAGAACATATATAAAAGAAATAAACAAAGAAGAAGAAGATAAGTTGATTGAGGCGTGGGAAGAGAGAGATAAGAGATGAGAGAAAGAGGTGATTGAGCCGTGTGCGCCAATATCACGTTGAATTGCAGCAACTTATCAATGCAGCAAAAAGTCAACTTCCTCCTCATCCTCATCGCCGGAGGACCGCCGGCGGCGCCCGGAGGACAGCATAATCAGAGGCAACTCTCCGGCCATATAGCCTTCCTATTTCCTCCTCCTCCTGGACTAATCTATATTATTCGCCAGCCTTCTTCTTAATAATTACTATTGATCTCCATCATGCTCTCTCTGTAGCTCTTCAATTCTATCTGTCTTCTTCCCAATCAGACTGTTATTTCTCAGCTGGTTTTCATACTGAAGGCTCTCAGAACACTTAAACCACTTGCTCTCTCTATCTCTTCTCGCTGTATCTGAACAAGTAATTGATTAAGGGAAGTCCTTAAATGAGGCATGAAGGGGTATTTTGGGAATAAGATTCAACAAATTACAAACTAAACTTAATAACTTAATTGGGTTGACCTCCAACTGAGTGGGAGCTACAAAACTTGTTCATTTGAATCCGATTATTATTAATTAATTAGAATAATATCAAGTAAGAGCGTAAGATGAGTTAATTAATGCCCCCCCCCTACGTAATACTAATATAAGACGATAAATCTGATGCTTATCATCATCATCTTCAATTCATCATAGCCCATATAGCATCAGCACCCATATATGCTTATCTAAATATACAAATTGTGGAATAATAGTTTGTCTAAACTTATGAGCCGACACCAAATGAGAGATTATTAAATATGAAGTCTAATTTTATCAATTATCTTAGATAAGGTTGATCTTCATTTTTCAAGGTTAATACCATCGCAGTGGGTTGATAATATGGTACTTAAAAATCTTAAATTAAGGCTATCATAAAGTCTTAAATTGAAATGTTATCATGAAGGAATATATACAAGTTGTAAAGAAAGTCTATAAGTGATGCTACAAGATTTTTAAATAGTAATTGATAAGTAGTATTAGAAGGTGTACATTCCACTATGTAAACGCATATAATCCTTAGTTGTAATGAATCAACAACAAAGAATAATAACTAAATTAGAGGAGGAGATTTGAATTTTTGAATGTGTAAAATTGGATGTGTCAAAATATTTAGAGAGTACTAGATTTCAATTGTTGTTGGGCATTTGCAGGCCTTTTCCAATGAATTTGTAATGGCTAAAGGTGTTCAACATAATCATGGATCTCCTTGAATGAGAGGAAATTGTATGACCTAATTTGTTATGTAGTTTGAATACACAAAAGACTATTAATTGGTGATCCAAATATAACCTTTAAAATTCCTTGAGAGGTTATTAATTTGACCTATATTATCAAGGTAATGGAAATCAATGCTCTAACTTTCAAACTTTTTTTTT
>NW_018164794.1:569341-589991 GCF_001263595.1 Phalaenopsis equestris | reverse complement strand
GCGCCGCGCCTAAAAAGCGCTCCCAAACAGACCCTCAATAAAATATATCTAATAATTGTAATATTACTCAATTTCAATGTCATCAAGGTACTTAAATGCTAAATAAATTATCAATAATAAGGAAAATCAATACCAAGCCATTTGATAAAAAGCATAACAAAGATAGGTCATCCCATTTATTATTTCAAAATTGAGCAAAATTAACCAAATTGTCGCACTAAGAAAGTAAAAATAAGCTTCTATTCTTCATATGAAGATAACTAGGACTTGTATTTGGAGAAAGCTTGAAGATATGTAATACTCTGAATGAAGCTTAGTCTTACAATCAATATTGACAATTATCACCACTACTTATCACAAATTGATCATCGTTGTTTGAATGTATTCTCCAGACTGCCATGCTAAATGCTATCTCATAACTGTCACCATTTATTGACTATCATCTCCCTTGGCTTTCGATCACCATCTTTTTGTTTTCATCATCCAACTTTTATCATCACTTTTATCAATTTTTAATCTTTTTGCTCTTCTACAATTCTAGAGAATAACATGCTTTTGAAATTTTTTGTACATATATAATGGATTATTTTAACGCAGTCAAATCCATTGATTTATTTTTCTGGTCTCCACATAAAAGTTTTCATTTCTTCAGTGCCAGTTTAATCTTTGGGACCTTCATGCAAAGTTATGGTATACTTTTTTCTTAAGTTTTTTTAGCATGAATAGTTTGACATCATATATGAAAATATTCCTAGTATTATATAAACAATATTTTTTCAACGGTTGATAACCAATCGTTTTATTAATAATAACATATTCTAGCAAATGAAGGCCACCCATCCCTAAATTAGAGGATCTTCTTCACAAGACAGTGAAACAATAAGTTCAACTTCTCAAAGTTTTAGAATATTTTTTTTAAAAAATAAAAATAATAATGAATTAGAACGTGAATGTCATTTCAACTAATTTCCAATCAATTTGAATGTGAATAAATTGATTGTTACAAGAGCATCATGCATATTCAACTGGTTTTTGATGTTCTTATTTTTCATGTCTTTCTGATTAAGCAAGAGGACATGTTTGTACTTCATTTTATTCTCTTTTTTTATCAAAATATCCACTTATTTGTCAATCCTGCCAAATTTTTCATTAAAGAACAGTTCATTAACAATTAGTGAAAGGTCAAGAACTCCCATCATCTTCTTGAAAAGTACTAAAATGAGAGAAAACTCTTTTTTAAATTATTCATAAAAAATCCCTTTTGAAGCACACATCAAATTCGAGTAGCATATTTTGAGTAATCATGATGTATTTTGTAGGAGTTCTTTGTCCTATGTCTTAATGTTATTCTTCATTGATGCAAGAGATCGCCCTATGTTGATCTTGATCTTGTTTATAGTGAGTATAAGCACAAAACATTATATATGAATGATGCCATTAACCCTAAACATAAAAGATAATTTGAATATTTTTTTAATAAATGAGGCCCAATCTAATATGTGTATATATATATATATATAGAGAGAGAGAGAGAGAGAGAGAGAGAGAGAGAGAGAGAGAGATAGAGAGAGATGCTGTTGTCCTCTAAAAGTGCAGAATCAGCATTCTTTTATTCATTTAGATATTTGTAACAGCATGATCAACAATTAAAGTACTTAATATCAGAGCTTTTATTTTCTGAAACGTCATTAAAATTAATAGTAAATATATTGTGATCATTCAAAGTGATCAATCATAATCTTCTTAATGTATAGTTCTATTTACAGAAATCTAAATTTTTATAATTCTGAAGTTAAAAAATACTTTTAAATGATTTGTTAATAAGTAAATGAGATCATATGTAGAACAAAATTATAATTTTTCACCGACTATATATATATATTACTAATGAACATGATTCAAACAAGAACTGATGATGGATGTTGATCATACTATATCCTCATATTATGTTTATATAACTTCTAATTAGATATAAAAAAAAAATAAATTTGGTGAAATACTATTTTTCTCTTTCTTCTCCTCACCATCTCTCTCTCTCTATGCATATATACATACATATATATGCATATTACTAAGTCTAGAGTCTGTGTATTCATTATGGCAATATTGCAGAGACGGAAGCCAAAGGTCATGTGACTGAAAGTAGGAATTTAACAGATTAGTAAACCACGTCCTAATTTAAGAAGAGAAGGTAAAATTGCATTTTGCAGAATCATACCCACATGCATGCAAAGTAGAACATATATAAAAGAAATAAACAAAGAAGAAGAAGATAAGTTGATTGAGGCGTGGGAAGAGAGAGATAAGAGATGAGAGAAAGAGGTGATTGAGCCGTGTGCGCCAATATCACGTTGAATTGCAGCAACTTATCAATGCAGCAAAAAGTCAACTTCCTCCTCATCCTCATCGCCGGAGGACCGCCGGCGGCGCCCGGAGGACAGCATAATCAGAGGCAACTCTCCGGCCATATAGCCTTCCTATTTCCTCCTCCTCCTGGACTAATCTATATTATTCGCCAGCCTTCTTCTTAATAATTACTATTGATCTCCATCATGCTCTCTCTGTAGCTCTTCAATTCTATCTGTCTTCTTCCCAATCAGACTGTTATTTCTCAGCTGGTTTTCATACTGAAGGCTCTCAGAACACTTAAACCACTTGCTCTCTCTATCTCTTCTCGCTGTATCTGAACAAGTAATTGATTGAGGGAAGTCCTTAAATGAGGCATGAAGGGGTATTTTGGGAATAAGATTCAACAAATTACAAACTAAATAACTTAATTGGGTTGACCTCCAACTGAGTGGGAGCTACAAAACTTGTTCATTTGAATCCGATTATTATTAATTAATTAGAATAATATCAAGTAAGAGCGTAAGATGAGTTAATTAATGCCCCCCCCCTACGTAATACTAATATAAGACGATAAATCTGATGCTTATCATCATCATCTTCAATTCATCATAGCCCATATAGCATCAGCACCCATATATGCTTATCTAAATATACAAATTGTGGAATAATAGTTTGTCTAAACTTATGAGCCGACACCAAATGAGAGATTATTAAATATGAAGTCTAATTTTATCAATTATCTTAGATAAGGTTGATCTTCATTTTTCAAGGTTAATACCATCGTAGTGGGTTGATAATATGGTACTTAAAAATCTTAAATTAAGGCTATCATAAAGTCTTAAATTGAAATGTTATCATGAAGGAATATATACAAGTTGTAAAGAAAGTCTATAAGTGATGCTACAAGATTTTTAAATAGTAATTGATAAGTAGTATTAGAAGGTGTACATTCCACTATGTAAACGCATATAATCCTTAGTTGTAATGAATCAACAACAAAGAATAATAACTAAATTAGAGGAGGAGATTTGAATTTTTGAATGTGTAAAATTGGATGTGTCAAAATATTTAGAGAGTACTAGATTTCAATTGTTGTTGGGCATTTGCAGGCCTTTTCCAATGAATTTGTAATGGCTAAAGGTGTTCAACATAATCATGGATCTCCTTGAATGAGAGGAAATTGTATGACCTAATTTGTTATGTAGTTTGAATACACAAAAGACTATTAATTGGTGATCCAAATATAACCTTTAAAATTCCTTGAGAGGTTATTAATTTGACCTATATTATCAAGGTAATGGAAATCAATGCTCTAACTTTCAAACTTTTTTTTTTTACCCTTTTAGTTGGATGAAAAATAATTATAATATAAAAATTTGATGAATTAATTAAAAGCCATCATTTAGTTCAAATTTGATATAATTAACCCTTTTAGTTGGATGAAAAATAAATATAATATAAAAGCCATCATTTAGTTCAAATTTGATATAATTAGAAATCATTTAATTTGATTGATTAATAAATACATTGCACAAGATGTAGCCATGGCCACTTCCCATTGTTGCCACCACGACCACAACCATGAGTCACCACCAACAATTGGGTTTTACATTGATTTTATTTTACTTCAACTTACGTACATAAAAAAAAAAAATTTTTTTTTTGCATTGGTTTAACACTTGGCGGGCAACTCAAAAGTATTTTAATATGTTACATTGTTTTTACATTGCATTGGATTCTTAGAAAATCAAATTACCCCAAAAAGTTTCAAAAGAAATGCAATCATATGTGTGGAAAAATAAGATAAATCATTAAAGGATTAAACTTCAAGATTTTTGAACTATTATACTAATACTTCTTCTCTGAAATCGATCTTTGAACTCTTAGAGAAATAATTTTTTTTTTTTTGCGGAATTCTCTCTTGTAGAGACACACAATAACACTTGCCATCATAATGTCTCTCAAAAAATATTTTAAACATACAATTTAAATGACATTGAAGATATAAGTGCTTGGTCTATAGAGTATGTAGTTGGCAGAGTGTCTTACCTCAAACTAGTAGACTTGGATTCAAGCACACATTAATCAATATGAGGGCTCAACTTTCTTAGTTGTCACTAGAGCTTGACTCATGTAATCCTCACTCATAAAGTATCCACCACAAAAATATTAAAAAAGAGATGCGAAGAGTAGGAGAGAAGAGGCGTGCTATCTTAGAACGAAAGGTAAACATTATATGTTTGCTTTGTAAATTAAGTTTTTTTTACTATTCAAGAAAGAAAAATTCTTGCTCTACTTTTTGTCGTTAGTAATAGTGTTTCTCTCAGTTAGAAAAAAATTATATATATTTTTTATTTCTTTAGTTTTTCATAAAAATATAATTTTTAGTTAATCTTTCTAATTTAAAGCTTAGTGGATTATTTAATATGTGTAGCACTTTAACTTGAGGGCACCCTCCTTCTTATCAATGGGATGCACCAATGGCCATACTAAATTATCATCCCTAGCCTTGTTGACACGAAAGAATCCATTAAAAAAACCATATAATTTGTAAACGTATATCTATATTTAAGTGAGTACTCCTAAATTCTCCCAATAAATTAAAAAGGTGATTTATTCAAGGATTTGTGCACTAAATCATAACCATAATATGCTTTTTCACCAAAGTATAAATAATAAACCATCATAATGCATGAAGATATTTACAGGCTAGATGTCAATGGATGTTGAACATTTGGAGTGACTAAAGTTGTTCAACATAATCGTCCTCTTAAAGATGAGAACATTGTATGCCCAAATTTTTTATAGCCCGAATGCACGAAAGATAATTGATTAATTGGCGATCCAAATATAACCCTTAAAATTTCTTAAGAGCTTTTTTGGACCTATAATATTAGTTGGTTCTAGACCCCGGTGCGACCACACACTTTACTTCAGATCTTAACAACATCTAACCTCAGCACACTTAATCTTGATAGAATTGGCGGACATTCTTACTAAAGCTCTTCCAAAATATCAGTTTCGTGCTCTTCACACCAAGCATATGGTTCTACCAAGAACTCTCAGCTTGCAATATACACTATGGTCCCCAAGCACCCATAAAATCAATATGATAACCGAATGGCAGCATGGCACTCAGTACTCTCACATCACCCACTCCAGAATATTCTATATTAGCAGTATATAACTTGTACTACTATAGAGGTGCTATTCCATGGGCAACACCTACTGGTAAACTACTTCTTCTTCCCGTTCTGTTTGTTGTTCTTGCACTTCTCAAATCACTGCCCACAATTGGTTTTTATATTGATTTAAAAATGATCTCTTGCATTTATTTGACACTTAATCAAACAATTGAAAAACATCTATAATATGTTACATTATTTTTTATTTTGCATTTATTTTTCAGCAAATCAAATGACCTCATAATTCTCAGAAAATGTTTTGATCATATATGTGACAAAAAAAGATAAATCATTACATCATTAAACTTTAAGATATTTCAACTTTTATAAATAATTTTTCTCACAAATTGATCTTTGATCTCTCTCGGAAACAATATCTAATGAATTCTCTCTTACTAAGATGTATGCCAGTGTAACAGTTATTATCATAGAGCCCCTCGAGAATATTTAACAATCAAATTTAAATGACATTGAAGATACAAGTGCTTTGTCTATAGAGGTGTCATCAGAGTTCATATTGAAGGTATAAACAAATTATAAATATATTAAAGGAAGCAATAAACATCATAACATGTATCACTGATATGTAAAGATGTAATGGATAAATTTTGGCATAGGTCTTCCCCTTGGAAAACACAAAACATAATAAAATTATGAAATTATAGTTTATATAAAATAAGTTATTACAATATGATTCATGCATCTTAGTTAATATACAACTTGATTAATAACTTTGGGTCATCCAATGCTTTCATATTTTTTTTCTTGCAACTTTTTAGCCTCATTTTTGGGTGATTAAATTAAATAATTTTAACTCCGCAGCTTTTAGATTACCATAAAATCCTCAAATCATGAAATTATGATCAAATAAAACGGTTTTTTTTTTGTTTATGGGCCTAAATTAATTTATACTTTAAATTAAATAAGCCCAGTTTTGCGCTGAGGCTCGATCCAACTTAGTCCCTTCTGGATCAAACCAAACAACAACAAACATATGAGATTTAAGTTAGTAGGATTTAGTTGCAGGAGTAACTTTTAAAAATATGTTTTATTTGTTAAAATTTTAAAAAAATGTAATTAATTTTTTATTATTTTACTAATATGAAAAAATAAATAGTTAAATATAATCAAATTGTATTTAAATTTTATTTCTAAGTATGTTAATTAATAATTAACCAGTCTAATTATTATTCAGTAAATTGATTAATTATTATTAAATTTTATTTTAACTAATTATTTATAAGTAATAAATTACATTTATAAATTAATAAGTAGCAATTGATTATATTAATTACTAATTACTTATAATTTTAATTAAATAAATAAAAATTAATCAGTTTTTTAATAATTAACTATTAAATAGTTATGAATAAATGCATGTAATTATAATTAATAAGGTAATATAATATTAATCAATCTTTTTTATTATTAATCAATTAAATTAATAAAATTAACTTAAAATTAAATGACTTACCCCCTTCCCCCTATGCCCGAAACCCTACCCCCTCCCGCACTCCCGGTTCGCCCAGAACCAGCACCTTCGCGACCGAACCGTCGCGATAATAGTCGCGATTAGAGCTAGCCGGAAAGCCAACGACGGAATCGAGGCGTAAAGAGACCACCTTTCTCCTCCATCATTTCCGCTCCTACCCGAAACCATTGAGGAAGGTGAACCTGTTCGCGCCTTTCTTTCTCTTCGCCGAACATCAGGATTTAGTAATCAAATCCGCGTCTTTATTTTGTACAAACTTACCGTCTGGCAAGAGTTGGTCTAAATCCGTGGCCAGACAGCCCCTTCTGTTACTAGTCATCGAGGCTTTACTCGGCTGAACAAATTTGCAGAGGCAATGGGGAAAAGAAGAAGGCGGTGCAAGAGGATGAAAGTAGGGGATCCATCTTCTCCTACTCTCTACCCTTCTCTCGACCTGAAGACGTTTCCGTTAATGCTTGCCGCCGCTTCTACAGCCGATGCCCAAAATCCCATCTTTCGGTCCCTCCTCAAACGCCTCCTTTCTGCTCATTACTCCCTCCTCACCCCTCCCACTTGCTCTCTACTACCACTCTCTATTCTCCTCCCTCCTTGTCTCCTCGCTCTCCTTCCCCTCCTCCTCGCTTCTAGGTAATTAATTGGAAAAAGTCTTCCCTCTTTTAGGCTTTTCCCAGCTTTAAAATTTCTTCTTGGTTTCGGCTAAATCTTCGGGCATATTGTGATAATTTAAGAAAAAATGACCTTTTTTCGCTTTGTCTTGTTCCTCAGCTGCCCGTCTTTAGCTGTTCTGAGTGCTCAGCTGGTTGGCGCAGCTTCACTTTGCTCTCTTGAGGCAAACTCGATGATAGTTTTGGATAAAGAGATTGTTAATGAGCTTCTAAGGGCAGTAGTGAGCAGAAGCCGGAGCGTGGCAGTGGCAGCCTGTAATGCTGTGCTGGATCTCTCTGTATCATCTAATGGAAGGGAGACACTTAGAAGAGAATTTCTTGTGATTGAGAAGCTTTTGTAAGTATCCGCACAGTTAACCTTTTTAACTAATTTTGCTCTTCATTATGGTCATATATCTAAACTCATTTTAGCTCTTATTGTTGAGAAATATGACTAAACCAAATCAATCACAGGACAAAGAAGATCACACAAAATATGCCAATAATTTAATGGGAAATGTACATACTTGGAACACAACTCATATGTATTTGCATATCTTACACCTAAAATGTTATATTTACATACATAGCACTTTGGTATTTTAAACCTCTGCATGAAAATGTTTATTTCACTTTTAAAAAGAGGTAATAGTACTATTTTTATGTGATATTAAAGATTTGAGTGTTGTGCTTGTAAATATGAAAGTTTAGGTGTGAGGTATGTGAACACATAAGAATTGTTTAATATGCAAGTAAATGCCTAAGAGTGGCTAAAGTGGCTCTAATCTGTGGTCTTGTATGAATAGACCTTTCCTTTAAGCATTGGTACATGAATCCCATCTTATATGACTTTGTTCCCTTTATTTGAAACTTTTTCTTGTGTAATCTTTATTTTTTAGCTTTTTTTCATGAATTTTAATTTCCTATAGATCTTTGTTGAATCAGGTGAATGACTCTCCAAAAGACCTCCTTTCCCTTGTTCATGATGAAAAATGTGATACTCCTGTAGCATTGGTCCTTGATGCTGCGTTAATTTTGATAAATACATCCGATGAGGACCGCTTACAAAGTGTTCCACATGAACTTATTGAAAATTTTCTCCCTTTGCTGAAGGTATTGTGGGAAAATTCATATAACTCCAATCTAACAAGTAATTTACATAGGGAGCATGACTGTGTTCATCGTAAAAAGTATGATCTAGCTGCTGCTTTATTTAGGTTGTCTATGGATCATGTTCCTCTTGAAAATTGGAAAGCTGAGGAACTTATCAGGGGTATTTTTGGTGTTGAAAAATTTACTTTTGAAAACTTCATACTCGACCACTGGGAGGTCTCACCACTTGTTTTCAAGGGAACATGGAATAGTTTGGAGGGTAACCACTCTATCTTCAACTCACTGAGTAATTGTTTTGGTTACATGAAAGATGGAATTTTTCTTACATCCTTATCACAAAAGTTAGTATCGTGTCCTCCTATTGCATCGGATGAGTTAGACATCTTCTCTTTTCTAAAAGAAGTAAATGATTTCTTAGGCTCTCAAATCATTTATGGGCAAGATATTCGCGTCCTAAAAACGCTGACGGAATCCATGCATGAAATTGGTGACGAAGAAGTCCACTTTTTCAAGGATAGCATGGAATTTGACTTGAAAGATGAATTCATTATTCAAAAATTTAAAGAAGCATTACAAGATGGTTTTACCATTGCTTTGCGTGGAATGGAGTTCAGGAATAGTTTCGTTGCTGCGATTACTGAAATGCTATCGAATTTATTAGGTCAGCCGTCGGCTGGGGCGAACATATACCTGACACCTCCTAAATCTCAAGGTTTGGCAAGACATTTTGATGATCACTGTGTGTTTGTTTGGCAAATATTTGGAAAAAAGCAATGGAGAATTTTGCCGCGATCTGAGAACTTTATCCCGAGGCTTTACGAACCTCTTGGTTCCTTGCAGAGTTCAAGTCGAGATGAAGGTGGATATATGGATGTTCTAATTAAGGAAGGAGATGTTCTGTATATTCCAAGAGGATTTCGTCATGAGGCTCATACAATTTTCAATGTGGATGAGTCTAAGGACTCAGATGGTCAATTTTCCTTGCATTTGACACTTGGAGTTGAAATTGAGCCTCCATTTGAGTGAGTTATATCTTGTAATTATCAATTTTATGAGTTTTCTGCGTCTTAGCCATAATACTCAGATCTCTTATTTTCTTGTAGCATGATTAATATCTTCCTTTTTAAGAACTTAAAATTTCCTGCAAAAATTTTTAACAACTATGGTTAAGCCTAATCCCTACTTAATTTGTATGTTTGGTTCTGTTGTTTTTATTTTTATTGTTACCCTATTAGCTACACCGCCGGAATTCTCACCCCATTTTCAATATCATGTAACATTCAATGTGTGATTGATTTTTCTACATTTTTTTTTATATTTCATCATAAATTGATGCATGTTCTTCTTTCTGTACTAAACAATTTGTGTTAGGTAATCTTCATCCTATCTGATAATATTGATTGGGAATTAGTTTGTGACCTAATTCAAATCATCTAGAGCAAATTAGCATAAGTAAACAAACGAATAAAAAAAATAGTGATTTTTATATTGTTTCATCTAATTAATGACTACTTCCTATTTGTGTTGTTGTAGGTTGCACTATGATAACGCTCTTATAATGATTTTTATAAGTGAGAAATTCAAAGCATGTCATATTTTCTACAATTTTTTTTTTAATTTTTTATTATCTCTTGTGATGAAACTTCAATAGGAATACCCCATTTTTTTAATAGAACACTAACGCAAATATACTTGACTTGGGGCTCATCGAGTCTAGCTGGGCGTAGGTCCAACCCAGTTGGGTTGGCCTGTCCTCTTAGAGTGGGGGCCTACCGTCCCCTCCTTTCTCCCCTTTCCTTTCTTTTTTTTCACTCTTTCTATTCTTTCTTTCTTCCTCTTCATTTTTTCTTAATTTAAATCCTTTCCTAAAAGTCTAAATTTTGATTTTATTATCCTTTTTTAATTTAAATATTTTCCCAAAATATGAAAGTTGATTTTTATTCTCCTTTCCTATTTTAAAAGCCTTTTCTAAAATTTGAAATCTGATTTTTATTCTCTTTATTTTAAGTGTTTCCTAAGATAAATGTTTCTTTATAAATAGGAGAGGATGTGCTTTGAAATAGGGGTCTGTTTTACGAAATTTAAATTCAATTTTGTTGAGTATTTTTACTCTTGAGGGTTGTATTTGACGTCAAGGTAGTGCTCTGATTGTCCCTTGTTCGGCGTGGTGATAGTCTCCACGGGTCCGGGTGGTGCTCCAGTTGTAGCTCGACCTCGCCGAGATATTTAGCTTTTCGTATATCCTCCTAGTTGTTGTTTTACTTCTTCCACTGCAGCCCCACCTTTCCAGCCTTCACCGCAGCCGCCAATCTAGCCTCTGATGACGTTCTTGCATCTCTGCAGTTGCGGTTCGACACCGTTACCATCGCCACCCTTGCTGCCACTGCCCAAAACAACAAGGATATACAGTTTTCTGCTGTTCTAGTCTCCACCCATCGCCTTATCTTCCCTCATTCTTGTTGCCCTCACTATCCTTGCCCTCCACCTTCCCTGCTGCAACACGTAGCGCCTTCGCTTTGTTGTTTTCTTGCTGTCTAGCAACCCTAAACATCAACCAGCTGTTGTTTTAATTGCCACCCCAAGATGTCTTGTTATTTCTGTGGTTGTCCATCTCTCCTGCCACCTCCCTACAGTCGTAGCCCTCTTTCCTCAACCACCAACCGCCGTCCAACAACCTCCATCCTCTTTGTCCCTCATGGAAGCCTTTTATTGTTTATGTTTTCATATTTGTTTGTTATTTTTTTCATGCTTTCCCATATCGTATTTGTAATATGTCTGGAATTCAGAAATAATGTTTGTGTTTCCGTTGTGATTTGGTTTAACTTCGGTATCATTTGGTATCAGAGCTAGCCCAACTTTTGTCTCATCGTAGGGTTTCTTAGCATTAAACCCAACTCAAACCCTAACCCTACCAAATTTTTTTCTTTCTTATTCCTAAACCTTAGCCATGCCACTAATGAGATACATGTTCGTACCTACCCGGGAGTAGATACGGCGAGAGATATGCCGACTTTAGCGGTTTATTACGAACTTTGAGGATGAAATTCAATGGGAGGTGATCCTCGACCGTGATCGAGAGCGTCGAAGGGGAGAACGAGAAACTCTGATGATGAAGCAGGAGACACGGTACCAGTTCCTGCCAACTTACGACCGCCAAAAGTTACATACCTTAGCATTAGAAATGGAGAGACCACATCACCCAAGCGACCCCCCTTGCTAATATCCAACGATACCAATCTACAAGTCTGTCACAGCCGGAATATGTTGCAAATGTCACAGATTTGGACATATTGAAGCAGAATGCACAACCAGTGGAGTGAACAATTTCACCGAGCAGGGAGTCATTGAAAAGTTGGGTAATGACACTGTAGGCACTGAAAATGGTGAGGACTTAAACAGGGAGAACACGCTTCCAGTTAAAGAGGTGAATGATCGGGAAGAAGATACAGACTTTCGAGAGAATTCTCATTTTTTCAGCCAACGAGGAAGAGACACCACCAAATCCAGTTGATCCCGAGATAGAGATTCCAGTTGAAGTAACAGCCGCTGCTTTTGATGATAGTGACTCTAAGGTAATAGGCGTCCTAACAGATTCTGAGATTATGGTGTCTCGAGCTAGCTTCTTTCAGACGGTAAGAGGTACATGAGTAGGAATGACCTTGGATGTCTACAAGGGTTATGAGTTCGAGGAACTGAGAACAGATATAGGTACATGAGTAGGAATGACCTCGGATGTCTACAAGGGTTATGAGTTAAAACCCTTTCCTAAATTTTTAAATTGGATTTTTATTCTTCTTCTTATTTTATATGTTTCCTAAGGTAGGTCGTGTCTCTTTACAAATAGGAGAAGATGTGCTTTGAGTTAGGGGTTTGTTTTATGAAATCTGAATTCAGTTTTGTCTTAATATTTTTTCTCTTGAGGGTTGTATTCGGTGACAAGGTAGTGCTCTGGTTGTCCTTTGTCCGAGGTGGTGATTGTCTCCATGAGTCCGGGTGGTACTCTTGTTGTAGCTCGACCCCACCAAGAAATTTATCTCTCTGTCCGTCCTCCCGGTTGCTGTCATACTTCTTCCACATCAGCCCCACCTCTACGGGCCTTCACCGCAGTCGTCAATCCAGCCTCCGACGACGTTCCTGCACCTCTCCAGCTGCAGCCATAACAACCCTTGCTGCCACCTCCCAAAACAGTAAGGATCTACTGTTTTCTGCAGTTTCAGCCGCCGCCCCATCGCCTTATCTTCTCTCGTCCTTGCTACCCTCACTGTCCTGGCCGTCCACCTTCGCTGCCGCAGCACGCAATGCCTTTGTTTTGTTGCTTTCCTGCTGTCCAGCAGCTCCAAACAGCGACCGGCTGCTGTTTTGATTGCCGCCCCAAGTTGTCTTGCTGTTCCAGCGGCTGCTCATCCCTCCTGCCACCTCCCTACAGCCGCAGTCCTCTTTCCTCAGCGACCAACCGCTGTCCAACAGCCTTCGTCATCGTTGTCTCTCACGGAAGTCTTTTATTGTTTATGCTGTCATATTTGTTTGTCATCTATTTTCTGCTTTCCCATATCATGTTAGTAATATGTTTGGAATTCAGAAATAATATTTGTGTTTTTGTTGTATTTTGTGTTAACTCCGGTATCAATACTTTTATACAATTATAGGCACTCTATCCTTGTATTATCTCTGCAAAGACCGTTCTTCGTAAAACATTAATTAGACTTCATAATTTAGCGACATAAAATTTTAGTAAATGTATGTGATACTTATTGGGGGAGTTTTTCACATAAATTAGGATAAACAAATATTTGATTTCTTCAAAATAAAATAACTCAACTCGAATGCATAAAGATAAGCACCAACAATTCAAGAGGCGGACGGTCTTTCTCAAACCCTAGACCTAAGGCTCAAGCCACAATCCCATTAGCATAGCCCAAACCCTAAACATATCATCCCTAATTATTACCCACAATAATAAATAATGAAAATTTTTTTTTTTTCATCTTCAGGTGGGAAGGTTTTACTCATATAGCTATTCATTGCTGGAGCCAGAAGAAGCAGAAACATAATTCTATTCATCCCATCGACTCTGAACTGCTCAAACTAAGACGTGTGCTTGTAAATATGTTACATGTTGCAGTAAGGCTGACTGCTGATAAAAATACGGTACTAAAAAAGGCTTCTTTGATCACCTCCCCTCCTTTCTCCTCCAATATCAGATCGAAACAGAAAGCTACTTTCCATCATATTATCAATACCATTAACGTAAGCTCCATCTTTTGGGAGACATTCAATCTTATTGTCACTGCTGTTCGAGAGAACAATGAAGACTACCTGCAGTGGATGAGATGGCTCAGACATCTGTGTCCCCAAAATCTTGATTTTAAGAATTCAATTTTTGATAAACCATTGGAGCTATTCAAGGAATTTGTGTTGCTGAATTGTAGGCCTTTGGAGGAGGTGATGGATGAGTTCTCCCAGGTTAAATCTGACTTCTGCACATTTGTTGTTTTTGAAGATGCGTGTGATGAGCTGAGTGTGTTGCTTCAGAAATACAGGAAAACTAGACAACAGTATATGAAGGGGATGCTTTCCCTATAACTGCTGCCATTCTCAATTTTTATTTATTTATTTAGGGAGTATGGCTTTGTATTTAATGGCTTACATATACATTTACATACTTATTCCTCCACCTAAACCTTGCTCGTTGAATCCGTCTAAAATTGAGAAATTAAGGGGAATCTTAATTTTGAATTATTTCATTTTTACTGAAGCAGAATTATACCATGATTTAAACATTGCTTAAATTAATTAATTGTAGTTAAATGCTATAAAGAGATAAATGATAATAACATATGTTAACATTGAATATTATATTATGTGGGCAAGAGATTTGATTCATTTTAATTTAATTTAATGTTTTATGAAAAATATTGGGCAGTGAAGTTTAATTGTAACATAAATAATTATTCCTAAAAGAATTTTATCATAATTTTGTTTTGAAGCCTTCATATGGCATCCTTTCCAGCCTTTGGTGGTGAGGCTGGCGGCGCCTGGACTGATATGAGGCCTTATGCATGATAGGAAGAGGAGGAAGGCTGCTTAAGGCGGCCGGAGCCACATCTCCTTCTGATCATGGCTGGCTTAAAAAGACGAGTATAATGTATATATGAAGTAAGAGAAGAGTTCAACTTGCACAATCCTTTTAATTAAATGGAGAGATGAAGATCGAGGGGGGTAAGAGCAGACTAGATTGTAAAGTGGAAAGCATTGGGTTTGGTCGCATGCGATTGTGATGGAAATTATGTAAGGCGATGGTTAGATGTGCAACGAATATCGCTGCATATGCCTGCTCCACATTACCAGCAACTGTACTACAACCAAGCTGAATCAATCAACCATAACTGAATGATCGCAGCCACTCTTTTGACATTCTTCAAATCTCCTATGTTCATTTATTGCCCCTTACTGTTCCGAATGTAATGTTAGTTGGATTAATGAAAAGCTTCTATTCCTTCCTACTCTCTCGATTCTCCCAACATTCTTCATGGTATCAGAGCACTCATATCCTCCTCCAATGCTTCCTCCAGCGACCAACCTGCAAACCAACAAACATCTCTGCCTAGTGACAACCCGATTCCCAAAGTTCAGAACCTAGTCTTGAGCAACAGTCAGAGCCTAGTCTCCACTCACTCGTCGCAGATAACCATACAACTTGGAAGGCACAGGTACTCTAGCTATTTCGAGCAAACTGATATGATAGCTTCCTCGGTGGCACCTGCCCATTCCCGTCCAAGCATCTACCCAATGGGAACGGTACTCCACACCTCAATCCTGATTTTACCAAATGGATGTTAATAGACCAAAACCTAGCTGCGGCTCCCTTCTCGGTTATATCTCCATCAATCTTACCATATGTCCTACCTCTGGACACTTGCCAAGACATCTGGACAACGATTGAACGCCGTCTTCAATCTTTCAACCGGTCTAGAATTATCCAGTTAAGAAATGAACTCCACAATCTCAGCATATTGAATAAATCTATGACCCAATACCTATCTGAAATTAAAGCTAGGGTCGACACCTTAGCAGTCGCTGGCGCCTCAATCAACCTGGAGGACATCTTACACTACACTCTCAAAGGATTGCCTTCCACTATGTACATTCCTTCAAACATTATCCCTTGAAAACCTTGCAAATGAAACGACCAAAGAAACTTCCAATTCTACCGTCCTCACCGCCTCCCACGGTTGAGGAAGAAGCCACAACAAAAGTCACACCCCCAATGAAAATCACAATGGATCCTACTCTTGCTTCACCTCACCAAACCAAAAATCCAACCACACAAGCAAGCTCCACCCATTTGTCAAATATGTCACAAAGTGGGACATGGAACTTTCAAGTGTTGGTTTCACCATGATAAATCCTACCAAACTCCTGCAGCACTTGTTGCCTCCAAAACCAACTCAACCGATGGCAAATGGTACCTTGAAAGTGGTGTCACAGAGCACTTCACTGTTGAACTAACCCAACTCATACATGCTCAAGACTATCAAGGAGACAACACAATTACAGTTGGAAATGGCCAACAACTGCTCATTGCACAAGTCGGCCAAGGTATCCTGCCCACTCCTCTGACATCTTCCTCAATTATATCACATTACCAATCTATCTTATAATCTTCTTCTCCATACATAAAGTAACCAAAGCTAACTCATGCTCCATCTCTTTCATCTCCGATGCTTATCACATCATGAATCCAAAGACCAACCGCACCATCCTTAAAGGTCCAAGCATCGGCGGACTCTATCCTATCACCTCTCAAACCATCAACCTTTCTTGCACTCCTTCTGGTTCAACACATACCACGACTCTTGACACCAACGACTTAGGTCTTCTTTTCCACTTGAACTTGTTCATAGCAATATATGGGGACCTTCCCCCACCCTATCTCTACAATGCTATAAATATTATTTGGTTTTTATTAATGACTACTCTAGATACACTTGTGTTTATCTTCTTCACAACAAAAATGAAACAACAAAAAAAATTATAGAATTTAAAGCAATGGTCGACAACCATTTTCCATTCAAAATAAAAAAACACTCCGCACTGATGGTTGCGAAAAATTTCTCAATACCACTTTACAAACCCATCTTTAAAAAATAGTATACTTCACCAATACACATATCCCTACACCCTTGAACAGATTGACGCCTCTGAATGTAAACATCGCCATCTCATCAAGATCGTTCACACTCTTATGACTACCGCATCCCTTTCTGCTCATTTATGGGCCGATACATTACTCATTGCCACCAACCTTATTAATCACCTACCTTCCTCTGCTTCAAACAATAGCTCCCTGCGAACTACCGTATCAATGTTAATCACCCACCTTTTCTACTCATACCTACTTTCTTTTTAAAAAAAAACACCTCCTCTCACCACACCCACAGATAAAACTCAACCACAACAACCAACCACACCTACATCTACCTTCACAATTCCACCCCCACACCATTCTCATAGATAATACTCAACAACAGTAATCAAGACCATCTCCTATTCATCCCACTCCCTCACCTATCTTCTCTCCACTGAACCCAATTCCAAGAGTATCTTCTCCCAAACATCCTCAAGCTCCATCCACACATCCCATGCAAACTCTTCTCAAAACTGACTCACTAAAACCTTATCAAATCCTCAACCTCACACATCAATCCCAATCCGATCTGACATGCTACTAGTCCCCCCATCTCCTCATTAGAATGTCATCGGTTGCAAGTGGACATTTTGACACTAAACTCAAAAGATGATGGCTCCATCGTGCATGATAAAGCCCGCCTAATAGGAGATGGTCTACACTGTAGTCTTTAATGTTCCAAATAGGCTCCATCGTGCATCAAACAAAAACACAATTTTGACTACACTGAAACATTCAACCTCGTCTCCAAATTACCCACTATCTGAGTTCTCATCACTCTTGCTCTTCACCGCAAATGGCCAATTCTCCAACTGGACGTCTTTAATGTGTTTCTTCATAGCCATCTAACTGAAATTGTTCACATCTTGTTAAATCTCGTTGGGCAGCCCACTTGCAACTTAAAACACATTTATCACTAACATATGAGAATGTCATGCAAGGAGAGCACTCTGAGTTATAATATTTGTAAAAAAAGAATACGAAAGTTACAACTCGACATCTGCGCCTTTCTCTAGTTGCATCCATGTATTTCGATATTGAAAAAGCTAACACATAAGCATCAATGAATTAGCTACAATCATATAGGATTACAAAAAAAACCAACATAAGCAAATAACATTACAGAAGTAAATAGAAAACATAAAGAGGAATGAAAAACTCTCAAATAAAGTGGCATGTTTAAAACAATTTAAAAATTCGAAGAACCATGAAAAACCATAAACAAATAGAAATGTCTCACAAAAATCTAATTAAAAAAAAAGTCCCTCAAATGTCACTACTCCCATTAAAATAATGTGGGTAAGCCACGCTACGGTCAACGAGCATCACTTTGAAAAAGTCTCTTTGGGTCGAATCTTCAAGCAACCTCATAGATAACAAATACAGTGACATTTCCTTTGAAATTTTTAGAGTTGCATCCAGAATTAACATAACTGCTGGACAAAAGTTGCTTGTGATGTGTTGGGGTCATTGGTTCATGAAGCCACTAACTGTGAGATCAACTTCCAATGAAAGCAGCTCCTGCTTTATTTTTATTTTCAAATCGGGGACGCATTGACCGGCTTGTGGACTCAACTTCATGTTGGTCAGTTCCCAAGTTTTCGGGGATGCCACCAAACCCTGTCTCTTTGAGAACACTTGCATAGTTGTTCGTTGTCACGACACCCCCAAACATACAATCTAACTTCTCTTTCAACTCAGGATCAATTTCACTATATTTAATTTTTTTGCAACAGAAACCACCTATAAATTCATATAACATGTAGTTGAATTTAAAAATAAATTAAAAATTGACAAAATATGGGACATTTAAAAAATGCTCACCACCAGTCTTTGTGCCCACCACTCCTCGAAGCATCAATCGCTCGCTTTACCGGATCACACCCCAAGCTCATTAACCCTCGCTTTAATTCTTTCGAGATTTTACAATTCTTCTTTAGCCGATCTCCCTTGCTTTTTAACTGCATTTTATCATACTCTTTGCATGTAATTTTCTTGAATTTTCTAATAATATTTTGCCAACCTTCTTTGTTGAATTAGTTTGTCGGCCTATTTCCTGGATCGACCTCCTCGAGGCAAAGGTCGTAAAATATTAATTTGTCTCTATAATCCACATTTGTGATGAACCGACCTCTTTTGCCTTAACTATTGTAGTAATAATATAAAAAAAAAACTAATTAACATAAATAAGAAAGCCACAATATCACAAAGCAAAGAAAAATAGAAATGCCACAATATCATCACTAATGCTATCACGTCCACACACCAACACCTCCACACAGACAGCAACACCTCCACACTCCAACACATCAAGACACCGACACCTCCACAGACTAGCACATTAAGACACTAACACATCCAAAACACCACCATCACAACCTCCACATACCAACACCTCCATACAAACACAACCACTCGCCTAAGAAACACGATGGAAAGTAGAGATTCACGCTCTTGCTGGGAGAAATGGGTGAGATTTGCTTTGTTCCATGACAGAAGCGAGTAAGAAAAGGATTTTGGACGGAGGCGTTACTAAAGGGGTAGATGTGTTTAACACAAATGTTTTATGCGATATATAAGTAAATATTAAGTTTAACACCCTAAACCCTAAATCTATAAGATTTGCTCGGTACACAGGTTTTAAAATTGTACTCTCCTATCGTAGGGTTTTACAAGTAAATCTATAAGATTTGCTTGGTACACAGGTTTTAAAATTGTACTCTCCTATCGTAAAATTCATTTTTTCAAACTAAAATTTCATGTATGTCAAAAGTTATTGCTAATATTTTAATATAGACAATAATTTGTAATAAATTTATGTTTATAAACTTCATTTTTAATTTTTAATTTTGATGAATTTCCTTGCTTTAATATATTTTTTTGATAAATTTTACGATTAAAAAACTTCCATTTTGGAGAAATTTTGTAAGATTTTTATTAATACGAATAAAACCTAATTTAAGTTAATCTCGAATACATGGGTTTGTGAATGTGAGATGTTATCTAAAAAAGATTGATTTTATATGCCTTCAAATGCACTTAATTGAGTAAAGTGCCAAAATAGTTACAAATATTTAGAAGATGATATTTTAGTCATAGATTTATTTTATAAAAGTGTCAAAATAATCTCCAGACTCTTTAAATTAAGTTCTAAAAAATTTTCATGGAAAACTATTAGAGCTTAATTTTAAAATAGTCGGTTTATTTTGACACTTCCATGAATTGAGGCTAAACTAGTCCCATGTAAACAATTGGAGATTATTTGATACTTGTTTTTTTTATAAAATACTATCAAAATATCATTTTGAATAATAATAATAATAAAACTACAATTGAAATGTAATCTCAAAATTTTATTTGAACGAAGTTACAGATGTTATGAATTTATTATGAAATTTTCTTAAATGCGAGTGTATTTCTTCAAATTTAAAGATAACATAATTGTACATCAGATGAGCGCTCACACGAATCAGGAAGAAATCAAATGGACAAATAATTTAGAGGACTATATTTAAAAAGGGATCAAAGACGAAAGACTGAGAACCCACATATGAATGACCAAGGGTTTCATAAGGTTATAAAAGTGTCAAAATAATCTCCAAATTCTTTAAATTAAATCTATAAGATTTGCCTTTAAATGATATTTTAGCCCACATATGAATGACCAAGGGTTTCATAA
>NW_018164794.1:493782-569241 GCF_001263595.1 Phalaenopsis equestris | reverse complement strand
TTTTTTTTTTATGCGTTGATTGTTGAATTCTTTGATTTATACATTGATTTCGTTATATTTGACTTAGCCTCCCCGTTTCTTTTATGTATTTTTTGGTCTTCTTTGGATTAGTCGTCCATGTATGGCATTCACATGACAGAAGAAGAGTCGGGAAGTTATTTTTATGGGCGAAATTTTCTTGCAGGATTTGCAGTTTTATATGCAGAACCAAAAACTTTCTGGTGAATCCTGGGTTTGTTTTGTGGTAGTTTGTTCAAGATTATTTTTTTTGTTTTTGGTTGAAGGAAATAACATTTAATTAGAATCTTGTCAGATCTATAGGCATATATTGGAGAGAGCATAAATAATTACTTGTATTGATCATGCCCAGCATGAGATTGATATTTAAGAAAGAAATGTGATTTTGTGAACTATGATCGTAAGATGATTTGTAATATGTGTTTCCGTTGAGACTGAACTTGGAAGCAAGACACAATGTTCCAAAGAAATGAATTTTGAGAATCGGCATGAGTATATCATGGTACACATTTTCTTGGGTGCATGTGGTGCTTTAAGCAGATTATATGTTCAGAATCTGTTCAGCGTCGCAACTTTTGACTTTCCTTTTATTTCCATGTTTTCTGAATTTTGTGGTTGAGCTGACTTTCCATTCATGTAACTTGGGCTTCTATTGAGCTTTTTATGAAAAGCTGTTTCTGTCGCCTAATCTATATAGCAGTAATAAAAAACCAATGAGCTCATGTGGTATTTCCTCTGCCCCCTGCCCCACAAAATGTGGGTTAAGGGGTTCGTTTCCTACTTTGTGTGGTTTAAAGAACTACTTGTGGTAGATATAAGTATGAGAACAACAAAACCATGGAAATAACATAAAGAAACCTTTGATTTCAATGAAAGGAGTTTGAAAAGGAGGAAATTTGTGCTTGAAACTTTCATTAACTTTATTAAATGAACCCCAATTTCTACATATAGCATTAGTCAAAGGAGATAAATGCTAAAACATCTTTTCATCATGAACTAAATTAAAACTGAAATAAAAAGATTAGGACTTGGAATGCCCCACTTATATGAAGAGATACACACTGGTAATCCTAATACATATAATACATGCAAGCAATAAAAGACAATGACTTTACCTTATTGTATGCTGCAGATTGCTGGATGATGTTGCATTGATGTATGGGGCACCAGTACTGCATCAATTTTTAATGCCAAGAACACACTTATAAAGAGTGAAAACTAAAGCATGTGTCCAGAATATTAAAATACTTTATCCAAATGTTATCTAAAGGAGGCTTATCATGCTAGCAGATAAATAAACATTTGGCGACCATTGGGTCTCAAAGGGACCTCCTTAATCTACATTTGGAAAAAAATGGCGCTCATAAGCTCTTTATAAGAGAATATATACTCAATGTTAAATTCTAGATATATTGGCATTTCATGTGTCAAGTTAAAGATATGTATTATAGATCTTTACATCTTAGTAATCTAATATGAACCAAAAGCTTTGTGGATAATGTTTAGGTTTAATATGAACCATACAAACGTCCTTTGTCATATTCATGACATTTATGCATTGCTTTAGAAATTTTTTTGTATTTATTGTTCATGAATATTATCGTGAATATCAATGACATGCTTGGCAAATAAAGGTGCATACTTAGAATGCGTATACATTGATATCAAGTTGATAAAATCTACTAGATTTGTTGGGTCCGAACTAGTTATAATTACAAATGCGAATTCACCTGTAATTTTATTCTATGCATTAATACATAGAAATTAAAGTTTGGAAAGGTGTAAATCCTAGTTTGCAATGCTGTGACCTGCTTATCATATTAGTAAATTATTGATGGTTTGATCGAGTACTTATGTTTGGCTGGTGGGTGAAAATTTAAGGGATGTTTTAGTTGTATTTCAAATAATTTCTTAGTACTTTTTTTTAGAAATAACTGACAAAATAAACATCATGATAAAAGACTATGGTCATAGGAATTCCATGAAGGCATACAATATCTTTGAAAATAATTTTGATGACATGATAAGCATCATTGAATTTAGAACATGACATGAAATTAGTTGAATTTTAAAAGTCTATCTACAAGAAAAAAATGGAGTCATGACTGCACAATTTTAGTAATCCTAATTCAAACTCCATATTAAGATCTTCCTAGTCCTAGGTAGTGATTGAATTATGTAAAAGAGTATATAAATCTACTCCTTATTATCACACTTTTCAAATTTTTATATTCTACTTTTGAGTAGAATTCTATCATAATCATGCTAGAGGAGACTTCCATTTAATTAACCATGAAATTGACGTACCTGGGTGAATGTTGTGGACTGGGTGAATCAGCCATAGCCTCAATCTGGGTTGGCTCCATCTTTGTGCCATTAACTGATTCAACATATCCAAGGAAGCAAGTTTATCTTGTAAGAAAGTGATGCTTATTCAGGTGAACATATAACTGCTCGTCCAAAGCACCTAAAAAATCTTTCACAACTGCTGTAAATAATCCTCCAAAATAGTACTATACATAGGATATCATCAAAATATATCACCACAAAATATCTTAGAACACTAGGAAAACATAGTTCATTATCTGTATGAAAGTGCTTGAAGGCTTGAACAAACCAAATAACGTGGCTGCCCACTTATATAATTGGTAATGAGCTGAAAGTTTTATTCCACTTATCTCTTAGCCTCATTCTAATTTGGTTGTGGCCACCACACAATTCAGCCTTAAAGAAGATACTAGTTCTATGCAACTGATCCAACAAATCATTCAATTATTATTTGATGGTGATTTTGCTTACAACCTTGCTATCAATGCACATACACTAATAGTCATTCTTCTTTAGTACAATCAGAGCGGAAATTATACCTGGACTAGCACCCTTTTGGACCAAGTTTCTAGCTATCAAGTCTGTGTCATACTTTTGCAACTCCTAATATTTGCTTGGGCGCTTCTAGTTGACAAATCAGTCTGTGAGATTTAAATCTAGAATGAAATTTGTGTTATGCCATATCTTCCTCAATGGTGGTAACTAAGGTGGTAAACTATTGGTCAGGACATTTTGAAACTTCCTTTGTAGGAGCTGCATTATTTATGTATCAATTTCTCAGATTCATTGCTTTCTGGTACCACCCCTAGTCCCACCAGTGCTTCTATCAAGACCTGTAGAAAAGTAGCGTTACACTATGGCTTCAAACTCTTTCCTGAGGTAAGAATATAATGCTTTTATTATCTTTGGTGAAAAAATATGTATTCTTGTAGCCATCATGATGGGTGCAACAGTCATATTGCCAAGAATTATCTAATTATGATAAGTTTGCACACATTTTCCTTCAAGGTACAATGGGTGCGAAAGATTTTGTGGCAATGTCAGTTTTGCTCTATCTAGGGCTCAATCTTAAGTTTTCGTCGACCCACTAACATCTTTACCTCATCGGCAAGAAACTGATACTCCTCTCCAACATCACTAATTTATTTTATGTAAATGTTTTACTTTTTTCATTGTGTCATGCTATATAAAAGAAATCACTCTTTTATTTAGGTAGTTGGATGCCATGTGTCCATATTCATGACATTTAAATTACTTTATGGGTGGGAATATTTTAAGGGTGTTGGCCTGATCGAACTTTTTTCCCTCCTATGTGGCTTCTCCTCGTGAGGGGCGGATCTTGATGCTCAGGTTGATGTGCTTTTGTTGCTCGACCTTATGGTCAAATCCTGCTTGAAGGGTGGAGTAGACTTGATGTTACTACCCCGTTCCTCCACCTTTAGGCTTAAGGTTTGTACATCTTGCAAGATCAAGTAGGGTTATAACTACACAATTATCAATAAAAGGTTACAATCCTCAAATATATTAGGCTATATGGCTCTGCTGTAGATCTACCAATTCACACTTCAATATTAGTTCTTCATATTCAGCTGTATACTCACTATTGATAGGTCTTTTTACTGTAAATGATGAAGTTTAAAAATGATATAAGGTACGTAGTGTGCTGGAAAGTACTTATTCTGCATCTCCTTTTATTCTTAGATCAGGACCTGATCTCATATTTTTCATTACATTGGTGCAAACACTTTAAATTCTCCCATCTTAGGAAATTATGCTTCATTATATTAACGGTACTTGGTTTCATCCTTTTGTCACGCGAAATGTTATTTTACTTAAAAGAAACTCCTTTTGTTGTCTAAAGTTAGTCAATGAATTCTTCCGGATTCAGGAAACCGTCAAAACTCGATAAATCAACCTTCACTTTAATGACACACTTTCGTTTCTAATACTCAATGTCAAATTGATGCAATGTTGACTTTTGTTGTTAAGGCTTCTTGGCGAAAATGGTTTTCATCATCTTCTTCATCTGGGTGGTTATTATTGTTGTTGTGGGTGACTTTATCATATTGCATTCTTTCAAAATCAATGAGTCTCTATTATAATTGGAGGATTTTTTGCTATATATCCTCTATGCTAAGTTCCCAAACACTTTTAGATTTTCTCCTTGGCAGCATTGTAACTTGTTTCTCAATTTCGGATTTTGGCTTGGGTGGGATTATGATTATGATGTTGGTTGAAGGTTGATGTTTATGTGAAATGTGTAGGGTACTTTTTAGTGGAGGAGGAAAGGTTATATTTTGATGGTTTAGGGTTAGAGCTTTAGATTATGGTTTGGCTTTGATATCTATGGACAGCGTTCTAAGGTTGCTAGAGGCGTTGGAGGATCATATGTAGTAGGGAGGTGTTGTAGAATGACAAAAGGCACTCATGATGGGTGAAATTGGGGGAAATTGGAAGGGGGTAAAAGGGTAAAAAGGGTTTTGGCTGCTGTGCTGGGTGAAAACAGAAGGAATAAAGCCACCACAGCGATATCAACGATTATGGCTACCTAGGAAGATCCACCACTAAGTCTAGAACATGCCACAAGAACACCACTTGCACAAGGAGAATAATACAATACTTATTTAGTGTAGAAATCAGAGAGAATTTTTAAATGCATATATAAAAAATGTGTTCAACAGGTTTTATGTAACATACTTATATTAGGATAAGGAATTGAATATTAATTACAGATCAAAACGAGGCAAATAGGGCTCGCAAGGCCTGCAGTAGCTCAATAGGCAAGAAATCTCTGGCTGGACTCCTACGAAACTAGAATTCTCGTTCCCGCAATGTCCCATCTAATAGGATGCTTCCGCGTTAGGCAGGCGGTTTTTCCTGTTTTATGTGAGTGGAAGAGAGTGCCTGGGAGTTTCACATTGTGGGCATAGGCATGGTTATGGCTGACATATTGGGAGAGTTGTGTAGGCACATCACCTTTTTTTTTCGTCTTTTTCATCTTCTTTTTCTAACTAACATTAGAATTTTGGGTTCAATAATGGACATGCTGGTCATTAATAAACTTATTATCATATTTGCTGATTTTTAGTTCAATACCATCGTTGGATTATTCTCATCTTTTCACCAAATAAGGTCATAAATTTGACTCGAAGGTCTAAGTTAGCTTGAAAAGCAAGCTGATTTGTTTTTAGAATTAAGATTTTATCTAAATCTACAAACCAAAGGCAAACTCAATTTAAATTTGAGTTGAGCCAAGTCCGAATAAAATTGAGCCAAACTAAAATTGGGTTGAAATATAAATTCATGTAAATAAATGTTTGTGGATACGTATGAATGTATGTATTGTATTCCATGTATAAGCAATTGTGGTGCCTGTGTATGTGCACTTTTGCGAACGAGCAATTTTGGTGCTTGTATGTATGTGCGGGCATGCACATCTGTGTCTGTGTGCGTGCATGCGTGCACGCACCAGTGTATGTTTGTCTAAAAATTTCTTAAAAGATTGAAAATCCTCGGCTTGAAATTGAATCTATGTCTTTGAGGTGATTATAAACTATTGGTTATATAGGCTTGAGATTGAGTCATGAACAGCTTTAGTATCAAAACAACCTGCACTACCTTTTCTTTGATATTGTAATTATTTTATGTTGTTATTTAGTATGGAGTAAGAATATATTGAATATTGCCTGCATGTTTTTCTTTTGCAACTTTAATCTGGTAATTTTAGTTGTATTCAGGTGTACTTGTATGGAGGTCACGTAACATCTTGGAAGAATGATCTTGGAGAGGAGTTGCTATTCTTGAGCAGTAAGGTAACAAAATTTTCTTGTCATCAGATCGTTAAGTATAAATATAGCTGAATACAGTCATTTTGTTAAGCGATTTGATTCATTTGCTATTCTTGACAGACTCTTGGTATTGTGGATAAAATCTCACATACTCTGCTTCATTAACAATTTTGCTATTCAAATTTGGTTGAAAAGTTGGGCAACACAAACTAGTCATTAAAATGCTCTAATTAAAAACTTTATATGATTGTTGGTGCTTATTGAGATTCCCAGTATAAACAAATTTATATGATCTTTTTACCTATGATGATGATATTTCACATATTTAGATAAATTTTTTTTTGAAGAAGTATCATACGTAAGTGCAAGTCAGCAACTCTAGTAGAAAAAACTTTATCTAAACAATTTGAAGGTTTGAGAAGATGCTATCATATGACCTTTTTTTTTCTCAAAAAACATTGGGTTCATATGACTATGATGTGAATAATTGAGAATAATAATCTAAAATTTTTGTTTGTGTGCTTGATCTCTCAGTCATAATAATAAAATATTGGTGCTTCTTATTGCAAAGTCGTTGCATTGCAAGGAGCACAACTGTGATGGTCTCGAAACATGTAACTCAGATCACAAATGGTTCTATTGTATCACTCAGCTACTATATTTTTCGTTAAATCTTGTTAAAAAGAAAATTCAACTTATTAACTTAATTCCTATTTATTATGAGTTGTAATACTTTAAAATAGTTTTGAAACTCCACTCATCTTGTTTTATTTGTCTACCTGTTGAAATTTGTTTTGTTATATCAAGTTGAGTATCCGATTTTATGTCTGTTTATTTTGTAATTAAATTATTGATATTAAATGTTTTTTTAATAAAAATATTTTAAAATTATAAGCTCTCTTAATTGGAGATATTTAATAGTAAAATGCAAAGAATTCAAAGTTGTGTTGCACTGAACGAGTTTCATGCTGAGCCTTTTCATTAGGCTAGCCATAAAAAACATTAGTCTTTACCTAATATTGGTTTATAAATCAATTTAAATAAATGCAAGAGGGGATTATTTAAAAGAATAGCAGTTGCATAATTTACTTCATCTTTGTCAAGTCATTAAGTGCCTCATTAAAATAATTAAATGTACAATAATTTAAAGCAGAAAATCTTTATAATTTATCTATAAAATTATTGAAATTTTGAATCACCTTAAAAGTAACATATCTTGTCATATATGTAATAAAAATTATTCTGAATGATATAAGATAATAATTTAGTTTCTATTTAAATTTTATGTTCTTTTTTATTTTGAAAATATAAATATACTTAATTCATGCATATTTATAAATGAAATAATAAATCGACAGTGATAGAAGATAAAAGTGCAATCATCAGTTAAAGAGCTTAATCAGATTATCTGTAAAATTATTATTATAGAAAATTACGTGTTTATAATTTAGGTGTCAAATAAAAAGATTTAGCACATATATAAACGACACCTATGTTTAAATAATATTCAAACATTAAATTTCCCACTTATTTTTTGAAGAATAAATTATTTAAAAATTCAAATCTACCGACCAAATTATCATTTGGCAGCATGAGAGCCCAAATAATCTAATTCAATATTTAGCTTAAAGCACTTCTTCTTTAGTATTTTAAAATTAAATTACTCAATTGAGAATTGCCTGCTTGTTTATTTAAACTTATAATGGCAAATATATCATGTATGTAATTCCTCTTTACTTATGAATGAAATATATACATGAAAAATATTATTCTTTTAAAATTTTCATATATTTTTTGAAATTCTAATTATACTTTAAAAAATCGGTTCATTTCTAGAAATAAAATGGTAAACGGACAACTCAGAAGTTGAACAATTAGAATTAGTGGATGTCAAGTATTTCATCTTTCTTAAATGATCAATAGAAATGTTTTCTTTGTCATCTGAATAAATGTAGCTGATTTTTTTTTTGTGCCAAGTAAGAACAATTTTAATGGTGACATAAATAAAAAAAATGGATGAATCCATGTTTTACTTTAGGCAGAGTGGCAAGCCCTTATTAATAGCAGTATAGATACTTATAGATCTTATAGTACAATTTTAATCATTTATATAATTCAGGTTTGTCTATGAATAAAAGTAATTGTTTTTTTTTTTTTGGTTAGCTATATTTTAGTGGAATGTTATGTGTATTTTTTATGGAAGTATACATGAAAGTGCAAATTATGAGCTCTTTCTAATCATTTCCTACGTGTATTTTACGCTACTTCTTTGAGGTTGTAGAAATTTTCAAAACTTTTGTGCATTTTTATTAACATCAAAATACCATAGTTAACTCAAACGACAACAAGCAAGCAAATATTATTACTGGAAAAATCAATAAGCAGTTACAACCAACACACTGAAAGAGGAAATAATAATAACATGACACACGACACACTGCTAGGGTGGATCTCAGGTGATGATTATGGTGGTGGTCGTTAAGGGGGCTGGGAGAGGTGGGGAGGCAAGGTCGGGAAGTGGTTTCTGGGCTGTGGATGAGTGGCGACAGCGATTATGGGCGGCTGGAGCAGTAGGGAAACAAGGTACGACAACCCAAACAATAGTATTTTGTTGTCTGGGGGAAACAACAACTAGATAGAAGCTGGATAGGGGCAGCAGAAACAAATGTGGAAGAGCAGAAGGCTTGGTTGCTACAAGGTAAAAGGACTGGAAGGTTGGTAGGTGGTTGGGAAAGGGGGTAGGGAGGTATGCGGGCTACACGTGCCATCCTTGGAGGTGGTTGTAGCAGTTATGACGATGACGATGTAGTGAAGGTTGCGGAGGATGAGAAAGTCTAGGATAAATACCACATCGAAAGCGAGATAGAGTCGAAGCGCCACTCGATTAGCAGAGGAGAATCACCACTCTATAATGAGATACAACTTGAGCATCACTTACCCTTGGATGCAACCCTTGACATGAAATAAGGGGACACACGGCTGTTCTGATAGAAACACAATCAAAACTGACCTAAAGCACGAAAGTAACATACTTATAGATCTAGGGTGACTAAGGAAGAGATCCCCTACAGTTAGGTGACATTCCCACGACAAGGAAGGATCGACTGGCCCTCAGAATCACCGTGTTGAACCGGTCCATGCGAGGACACATTGAATTAGATGCAGTGGAAGCGGCCTTAGTTGTCACTTTCCGCATAGGTGTGCGAGACGCCCCACATCACATCATTTGGCAATTTTTTAGCCGCAATTTTCTTGTGATAAAATTTACATTTTAAGTAAACATGGTATTTTATTGCACACTCTTATGATACTTTAATTTAAGTGTTATATTTTCAAGTCTGCACTTTTCTTCTAGCACCATCGGCCATTATCAGACTAAAAAGTAATGGCAATAAAGAAAATTAAATGATACTAAGAAAAAAGGAAAATAAAATTCAAAGCATAAAAGAGAATATATAAAAGAAAAATCAGTAATAAAAATAGAAAACAATCAAAAAGCAAAATGAAAATAAAACATTTATAAAAAAAAATATTATATAAAACTAAGAAAAAAAAAGAAAAATTTTAAACGAAAGTAAAATAGTGAAAAGATTCAATAAATATAATTAAAAAAACAGTCAATTAAGTAAATTGGAAAAAAAAACATAAAAAGATTAAATAAAACTGAGAAAAATAAAATAAAATCTAAACTCTTAAAGAAATTAGTTGAAATAAAAATCACTAAATATAAATTAAAAAATATTTAAAAAGTACATAAAAATAAAAACATGTAGAAGAAGATTAAGACATAAAACTAAGAAAAATAAAAATAAATTTGAAACCTAAAAGAAAATTGTTAAATAATGTTAATCTATAAAAAGAAATAATTAAACAATAAAAATAAATGAAAATGGAAATATTTAAATGGAAATTAGTAGTGCAATTTGATTTTTTTTATTGAAACAATTATTATAGAACCACTTTTGAAGCGAGACACTTCTAAAAGTTTATATAGAACCACTTCAGGAGCGAGGCACTTCTAAGATCTTCTTCATATTCTTGCAGAATCTTCCCTTTCCTTCGGAGGTTTACTTCTTAGCTCCCTCTTCACTCACAAAGGCAACTATGCACACTCTCTTGATCAACTTGCAGCGAAGTCGTTCTCGCCTGATACCTGAATAACCTAAAGAAAAATGTAGGCTTCATTAAGCATATTATAATATAATATATAAAAAAAATTCTATGTATCAATTTGCGGAATTGTCCTCAAATGCTTTGAGGCTTATAGCTCAGTCCAAAAAAGCATAGAAACAAAGGCTCATGAGCTTCAAGCCATTTTTTCTCGCGCCTCATAATGAGATGCTCCTCAAATCATATGCCTCAACTGTTTTTTTTATTCCATGATCTTTCATAGAACCTTTGGGTGAATCCTAATAAGCCTACTTAGCGATAGCCTCAGTGAAATTGTTACTAATGATTTGCTTGTGCCTTTCAAACTTAAGCTCTCACACAATGCTTTAAAGCTATGGTCATGAAGATTTAATTTTTACCTTTTTTTTTTAAACCCTTACGCATCTCACTTTGCTTCAAACCATCAAAGTTTATGCTTCATTTTGTCTGAATATGATAAATATGTATCATGCACCATCTTTCAGTCATTGTTGCCTAAAAATTTTTTTTTTTAATTTTTTTTTAATCTATTGAATGTGTTTCTTGTAAATATATTCTTAATATATTGTTTCCATTTCAAATTCAATCAGCTCTTTGTACTTACAACAAACTAAAGATTCATTCCTTTTTATGGAAATAAAATTTTAAATCTTTAGCCTCATTCATTCTATTGTATTTTTTCGTTATATTAACACTTGACTTATGTATGATAACATTTAACAAATTGTTGTATGCATTGATAAGTTTAATTTATTTAATATGATTCTTTTTCCTCGATAAATTCAATTTTGAAGCTTGCAACGCTATTTTTCCAATATTGTCTTTTGTTAAAAATCAGTTACTGAAAACTTTCACTCCAGGCTTCTCTATTTAGCTTTGCTGAGGTATTGACCATTATCTCCTGGCTTCATAATCCCTGTTCACCTAATGATATTGGTTTTTTAAAAGTTGATCATGTTATGTTAATTTAGCACTCACAGGATGTCAAAGGACTGATGAGCAATCTGACAACAAACCTGCCAAAAGAAGTGTAATTTGGCATATTGTCATGAAAATGGTTTCATTGACAATTCAATAGAAAATTAGTCGGTTGTGTGATTTTTTTAGTAATACTGGAATGGATTTTACAAGAAAGAGAATCAGTGAGAAAACAAATCTCAATACTTATCGATATGCAGTTATTAAAAGATGAACACGCCTAAATAGACCCAATTCTTTTCAGAAAGCTTAATGCTAGATAGTCCAAGTTTGGCTAAGTCCAAATTCTCAGTCTATGGACTTCACTTCAGTGTTGAGCCCATAGTTTGGGAGTGTTTCAAAGTTTTCTTTGAACTCATTGTTGAGCCAATAGTTTTGCGAGTGTTTCAAATATTTTAATTCAGATGGTTTTACACAAATGGCTGAACTCATTGGTTATCTTTCTACTTGAATTTTATTTTTGAGAAATGTGTTCTATGCGCCATGCTCTACTGTATACAATATTTGGCAGTGCATTTTGAATTAATTCAAAATTGAGAAACTCATTCTTGTACAACTTTATTAAATTCCATTATGTTGTTTTTCATGTGCAGGCTATCTTCAAGCCGCCTAAGGCTATTCGTGGGGGCATCCCAATCTGCTTTCCTCAAGTATAATCCATTTCGTCTATTTGCGAGTCTATTTAATTGTATATAATTTTGATTTTTCTTGCTGATGAAAGTAATTTCTTACATGTAGTTTGGCAACCATGGAAACCTTGAACAACATGGATTTGCAAGGAATAGGTTTTGGAGTATTGATCCGGACTCTCCACCCTTTCCAACTGCTACTTTAGATAAAGCTTTTGTTGACTTGATCCTCAGGCCATCTGAGGAAGATACCAAGACTTGGCCGAACAGGTATATTTTCGAACAACAAATTATATTTGGAATTGTGTGCGTGTGTGTGAAGATGCAGACTTTTTTTAAAAATAAATAGCCATTGCCTTGCATAAAGCAGACCCAATCTTTTTAAAATAAATTGCAAAATCTCAGTCTTCGTTTTACAAAAACAATCAAGAGCAAGCAACCTACCCTCTCTCCTCCCAAAAAAAAAAGGAAAAAAATATCTTCACACCAAATATGATTTAACCTTGGATGAACCTTAGTCATCAATGTTTAATAGGCCCTTACAAGGTAAAGACCTTTCCGGACACAATTGCTTGATCTTAAGAGTGGTCCACTAACACTTGAAGAAGTATCCATTCCAATCTATATGCTAGTCCAGTCATTGTCTTGAAACAATTTCAGAATATTGACAAGACAGTTTAACTACAATGGAACCACTAACCCTAAGATAAGAAAACAAGTAATTCTCTCATGATCTCAGATAATAACCCTCATTCATATTCAGCAAGGGAACCCTTGGTAGCAGCATTGATATTAGGCTTAATCTTACTGACCAAATCTTTAATCGGCTTAATAAGTTTCTCAATGCAAGAAATTTAGACAAAAACTGAAGCAGAAGGTTCACCCAAAAACAATTCAAAATTAAAGAAACATGCGTTCAACATTAAATCAACTGAATATTATTATTAACTGTAAGACTAATTTAAAAAAAATCATGAAACGTAACAGTATTTATTTTCAAGAAAACAAGAGAACAAAAACTGCGACAATAGTACTAATACAAACCCCCACAACATGACTAGAATGATTCCGAGAAAGGATAAATAACTTTGATTATTAGTGGCTAGAATCTGAATCTGAATATGGAAAATGAAAGCTTAATGAAGTCACACCTTATATATATATATATACTGGATCCAGAAGCAAAAACATGAAAAGAAGATTACAAATTTAGAAAAAAAAAAGCTCACTTAGAAGCAAAACTAAAAATCATCTCTTAAATTCTAATGCCGATTTGGAGAAAGCCATGACATAAATGTCAACAAAGGGAATAAATCGATGACTAATATATTTTTGCCACTTAAGCATGACAAGGTTCTTAGGTAAATTCAGCTCGAAAAGAAGCAGCAAGTGTAATATTACATAAAATGATGCCTTCGTTAAGCCTTTCTAAGAGGATGATTGAAAATATGAAGAACAAAATTTTGAGGAAGGCGAGACATATAGGCTTAACATCATCCCAATCATTATGGAAAAAGAGTTCTTTAACTTGTACTAACATCGTGAATAAAAAATACAAATATTGATAATTGTAAGTTCTGTTGTTTGCAGTTTCTTTGCTATTATAAATTATTAAAAATTTTACTACTGTATTCATGTCATTCTTTTGATAAATGCAGTTATGAGTTTCGTTTGAGGGTCACTCTAGGACCTGGAGGTGACCTTATGCTGACCTCACGAATAAGAAACACAAATACTGATGGAAAGGCATTCTCCTTCACATTTGCATACCACACCTACTTTTCTGTTTCAGATATCAGGTTTGTTTGATTCTTTCAGAGCATATAGTTTTTGTGAATATATATGATGTTGAAATTGCTCTTATTATATGACTATCCTATTATTGCAGAAAGAGGTGAGATAAAATTGCTGCATGCATTTCAAATTATATCATAAATTCAGATTCTATTTAATTGTATTTAGTAAATTTACGATCAAACTGGGATATGGCCATCATTTCGACAGGGTATATGATGCGATGAGTGATTTAGAATCTTGTGTAGTAGTTTTGCAAGACAACAGGTGTGTGTGTGTTTTATACCCTGAGCTTGAGTTAATATAATAAAATAATTAAAATTGATTAAATTAATTAAAACTCAATTAAAATTCAGCCTAAGAAAATTGGCCTATCTAGTATATTAATTTGCGAGTTAGTTAAGCAAGTTATTTAATTTTAGCTTTTTAGACATAGTAGAATGATTGGCAGGGGTGCGGACTCCCCAGCCAACCTCATGTGCTTAATTTGAGAAACCACAAGACCGAGCCTCGAACTCGGGTCAAGAGGGGACTTACATCGAAGTTGCGAAGTGCCAACCAACTTAACCGACTTGTGCGCTCGCACACACATTTATAATGAGATTTACGTTTCTTCCTCATAAAACCTCTCAAGGCCCACAATAATTCCAATGTGTTCTCAAATATTTTGTTCTCATGCCGAGTCCACTTCCCACTCTTGTTCTCCCCAATAAGCCAATTGGAATTGGATAAATAAGCATGATTAAGGACTTCCATTAATGAATTTGCTATCGGTAAAGGGTTCACCGGTTGATTAGGCCCAATCCAAAAACATAGTTGATTTCTCTCAGATGAAAGAAGTTATGTAGAAGTGGAGAAATGAAGAGCAATGCAGAGAGAGGAATAAGCTTCCACAAGGAATCTGGAAAATAACCAACTCCAAAATGTAGAAAGAATAAAGTTGGACTATCAGACGACAATAATCTCGACTACTGGAAGCAAAAAAAAAATTGTGTGGTTTCAAAGACACAAATAAAGCTTGCAAATCCAATATGGTTGATCTAGCACTCTGCAATTAAAAACCACCGGAAAAGAAAGCTGATTCACTTTGAGCTCGAAACCGAGAGGCCTACAATAGCGAGAAAACATGAAGGCATGGAACAGGATGGGGTTGTAATGGGATGCAACATCGTGATATTTTTGCTAGGTAGTCAAAATGTAAATAGTATGGTTTAGGTATTAATTAAAGAAATAGTACAGTTTTTTATAGTGAGGCTCTTCTGGTTTTTGTCTTCCTCGCACAACCCTTGCAAAAGTTGAAAAGGAATGTTTTTGACCAAATATTTTGGATAGTTCTAATTCTATTAATATTAGCAAGCACCATAAACTTTTGATGACATTCACAACAAAACAGTTACAATAATTATGTTGGTGAAAAATGCAGATAAAATGTAATATTCTATGAACCTTATGATGGATTTTTGGATTTGAAGCCAACTGCCTGAGAAAATTTATTCTTATTAGATGATAGACAAAGAAGAAGGACAATAATATATAAAATTCAGTGAGGAAAAATAATAGATGCACTTAATATATAAATGATTTGAGGGATAAGAAGCTTAAAAATTGAAGGATTTGCCTTGTTGTGGCTTCCACTCCTAGGGAGAGGTCGTTGCATTTGGCTTCCTCAAACACTTAGGCATCCAACGATCAGTGTAAAGAAGGGGTGGCTGAGGGAGAGTACTTGGCATTCCGACATCATCCAACTTTTTGGCATCCACCAGGGTTTAATTATTTTAGCATCCAACATAAGTGTTGCTGAAGGTGGTTTCTGAATCCACCATGGATTCTGCCCAGCATTTATTAAAGTTGTGATAGGGGAAGAGAAAGGGATGTTACAACCCACAGATGCTCGATTTAGTGTTACCAAAACTTTTGATAGCATAATTATTGAGCTACCACATGTTGAAATTTCATAATTACATACTAATATCTCAACTTTTTAATATAGCAATTCATAGCCATTCTATATAAAAAACATATCCAAAAGCAATTAAAATTATAGATGCAAACTATAGATATATACATGTTTAGCTGTATTTTTATATCTACAACACAAAAGCAAATAAATTTTTCTCAAAATATTGTGAATCCAAATGACCATTAGATAGTACATCTATAACAAGAGTATCTAAAGCTATCACTGTACAACAACCACTATTGCTCACAAATGCCCAGCAAATAATATTCCACGTCTATAGTACACAATCTTTATAACTCATCCGTTCCATAGTGGCTTTTTTGAAAATAATCATCAATTATTGGGAGTGAGTTATATATAAATATATGACCTAGTATAGTACAATTTTCAATATTTGTAATATAATAAAAAGCAATATGCTACTGATGATTGAACATTTCAATGAGATAATGACAGAGATTCATACATAACTATATCATTTGGCTTAAAAATCAATATAACGATGGATTGTAGAATGATCACAATATTTGCCATAACATTGGTGTCATACTAACAGACTATGGAATATTATGATATTTATCATTAAAAAGTTGCCTTTATATTGTATGCATAGATTATAGCATGATCTTATTATTTAAATTTCATCATCATCGACCATAGCATGGTTTGATATAGTTTTTAAATAATAAGGTATATAACCATGAGCTCCATCTCAAGAGCCTGCCCAATAACAGTATCCTATCACAAGTATAACCCCTTTCATTGGTCAATATATTTCTTATAAAGCATAGTTCATATGTCTTCCATTCTCAATGATAAAATGTATACCTTATGCACCGATTGTTTATGCTTCCCTTGCTTGCACAAGCATGACACAACTCATGAATTTATCATTCTCAGTGGTAGGAATATTATAATCATCAGCATGTGGGCACATTACTGTCTTCAATTAGTTTAATAAAGAAAATGTAGGCTCTAGAGATCCTTGCCCGACTCTTATTGATATTCAAATGATTTTGGGTTAAGTTTTTCCGAAATCAGACTCAAGAATTTTGAATAATTTTTATTGAACCTTCAAATACTCTTGACATTTTCTGTTTGGCCTTAGAAGGATTTTTGTTTTCTTGGTATATCGTATAATCTGCCATTAGTGGTTGTAGCCTTTTCAAACTATCTTGATGCGAGCACAACTGGTAGCTGCAGCTTCCCTCAATGTAACAGGGAGCCGCTCTCACAGCCCCGACCCTACAAGTTCTTTCGTTAAGACCAAACTAATCTAGAACCAAGAGGCACTTACACGTGGGTTTGGCGCCTCTTTTTTATAGGGGCATCCAATTCTAGTCATCGAGGGCTTATATATGCATTTCCTTTGTCTTAAGGTTGGCGTTTTTTCTTGATTTTCTGTCAGGACAGCCGTCAACGTCATTTTGTTCCCTCCTAGGGCTGTTTTTAAAGGCGTGAAGGTGCTTCAGTGTAACTCGTCATCTTGTTCCCTCCTAGGGCTGTATTTAAAGGCGTGAACGTGCTCCAGTGTAACTCGTCCCGAGGTGGTGTTTGTCTACCGTTCCCTGCTTCTCATAGCCTTCCCTCTGTCGTCGTCGTCGTTGTGTTTGCTGCAGCCACCTGGAAAATAACTTCTTTACTGTTTTCCTGCAATCACTTACCACCCAAATACCTCCCATCTTGCAGCCATCCCTTTCAACAACCATCCACATTGTTGTCGCCCCCTTCCAACCTCCTCCTTTGCTGTCATGATTCTCACCAACCCTTCCAACACCATTCCACCACCTCCTTACTGTTCTTCCCCTTTTAGACATTCAACGACCAATCACTGCCTTCCATTATTGCCTTTGGACTATCCAACTCTCTATACTTGCTAGTTCTTCTTTTACTGCAGCAAAACCACCCTCGAGCTAAGCCCTAGTTGAGTTTGTGTTGCTTCTTTTTGGCTATTTCTTAGTTTCAATCGACTTTGATTGTAATTCGTATTTAATCTGAGTAATAAATGTTGCATTTTTGCCGTCTTTTCGATTAACTCCGTTATCATTTGATATCAGAGCTAGCCCAATCTTAGGGTTTTTATTATCTGTCATGCCCAAACTTATCTCCACCTTTAACCAAAAAAAAATATTTTTTCTTTTCTCACACTACACACCTCCTTCCACCTATCCATCCCTAAATCCCTAGCCATGTCGCCGAAATAGCAATTATCAAAAAACTGGTCAGGACTTTACATGGGCGACGTATAGCAGATACTTTGCTAAGCGCTATAGCGACTCAAGACTATTGAGGAAAGGATCATGGTTGAGTTCGATCGTAATAGTGGATCCGTGGAGGAGGGCTAGAAGAATAACTGAACCCCTTTGGTAGAGTTGACTTCAATGAAGAAGAGAATTGACCCAGACATATCAAAATTTAATATCAGAGGAGGCCGAGAGAGAGGAAGTGCTTTCTAAAGGGAACAAAGATCTGGGAGTTAACATGCAACCACCTGATTTTGACAACATGATGAATCCAGTTGATTTTATCGAGTGGATGAAGACAGTTGAGCGGATCTTTGAATACAAGAACATGCCGGATGACAAAAAGTGAAGCTTGTTGCCTTTAAGCTGATGAAGAATGTCTTTGTGTGGTGGGAGAACCTGAAGAGGGAGAGACACAAAGAAGGACGGGACAAAATTACTTCTTTGGAGAAGATGAAAAAGTCAATGCAACAACAATACCTACTCCCACAGTACCTCCAGGATATTTTCACGAAACTCCACCTCATTCAGTATATGAGCTATTAGTCGAGGAGTAAACAACATAATTTATGCCACTCAAGTTGAAATGTTAATTGAAGGAGACAGATGAGCACTTCATTGCCAGGCATTTGGGAGGTCTGAAGCCTGCCATTAGTAATGTGGTTCAACTGCAAACCTATTGGACATGAGGGATGTGCAGACCTTGGTGTTGAAAGTGGAGAGACAACATAAGCAATAGATATACTCACTTCCCTTCAGACAAACCCTTGCAGCTAGAGGCCCCCATGGGAGCATGCTCGAAGGAGTGGGAAAGACTTGACAATGATCTAGCTAGGCAAATCATAGTGGGAAAGAAGCCTGAGAAGAGCAGCACTCCCGACACAGTTTCAACCATGAAATGTTTCATATGCTATAGATATGGACACATCACTTTCAGTTGCTCGGTGAGTCGAGTTGTGTCTGTCACCAAGCAGGTTGTCATAGAGAAAGTGAGCGCAAAGAGGCAGTTCAAGAATAGTGGGTTTCACGACCCGATCCGAGGCTTGAAGTTAACCAAGATAGTTGGACGTTGGTGCTCATGAATGTTTGCCACATCATGTTTGGAAGACCGTGGCAGTTCGATCACAATACTCAGCATGATGGGTTCAAGAACACTAAGTCGCTCACAAAAGAGGGGAAACACATTTTTCTCTTGTCCATCAAAGATTCTAGAGTAGTTTTGCACATTGCCGTGAAACTTGTTATCGCACGTGCCACTTTTATGCAGTCAGTATAGGAAGCCACAGTGGCAATGGCCTTGGTTGTCTTAGAAGATACCAAAAATGATCCAACCACTGCTAGCTAAATTTCTGGACATGATGACCGACAATTTACAAGAGGGTCTGTCGCTTAGGGATATTCAACATGTCATTGACCTTATTCTGTGATTACTGTTATTAAATAGACTTGCCAACAAACTGAGGTCAGTAGAGTACTAGGAGTTGCAACGACAATTGTTGGATCTCATCGCGAAGGTATCTGTGAAAGAGAGCATCGACCCATGTGTTGTTCTCGATTTGATGGTGCCTAAGAAGGATGGATCGTGGAGAATGTGCATTGATAGTAGAGATATCAATAAAATCACCATCAAGTCCATGTTCCCTATACCTCGTTTGGGCGATCTATTGGACCAGTTGCATGGCGCCATTATCTTTTTCAAGGTTGGCTTGCGCAACAGATATTATCAAATTAGGGTGAGACCCGAGAATGAGTGGAAGACCTTCAAGACCAGAGATGGGTTGTAAGAGCGAACGGTTGTGCCCTTTGTGCTGTCCAATGTGCCTAGCACGTTCATGAGGTCAATGAACTAGGTGTTTTGTGCTTACATTGGGAAGTTCATCATCGTGTAATTCGAGAATATCCTTGTCTACAATAGGTCAGAGGAGGAACACCTACAACATCTCAGACTAGTTTTTGAGATTCTACAAGTGAAAAAACTATATGCTAACTCGAAGAAGTGCCACTTCATGATTGCTCAAGTATGTCTTTTGGGTTACATAGGACGTAATGGAGAAAAAAGATTCATGTAGTTGACCCCACTTAGTGGGATAATGGCTTGTTGTTGCTGTATTGTATCCGGTGCAACCATTTTCATGAACCCTATGAAGATAGAAGTGATCTTGAGTTTGACATTCCCACAATCCTTTGCCGAGCTGAGAAGGTTTTGGGGTTGGCCTCCTTTTATAAGAGATTTATTAGAGCTTCAACACCATTACAACGCCCTGACAAAGCTTTTGAATGGAGAGAAGTTTTAGTGGACGAAGGCAGCCTAATCCAATTTTGACATTTTGAAGGAGAAGTTGACACAAAACACTGTGCTAGATTAACTGGACTTCAGCCATTTGTTCATGTTGGAGTGTGATTCTTTTAACGTGGGACTTGGAGCTGTATTGAGCCAGTGAGGACATCTCATAGCCTTTTTAGTGGACGTTGAATGAGTTTCAGAGCAAGTACTCGACATGCAGCAAGGAGTTATATGCCTTTGTGAGAGTTCTTCTCCATCGGTCACTATTTGCTGACAAGCAAGTTCACTCTATTCATGGATCATAAGACTATGAGATTCTTGAACAGTCGGAGCAAGTTGAAAGTCCCAGAGAGTAATTGACATACGACAAGGAGTTCTATTCTATTGTGAGAGCTCTTTACCACTGGTTACTACTCTGACGAGCGAGTCCACTCTATTCATGTATCAAGAGACTCTAAGATTAGCAAGCTGAAGGGCATACAAGTTTCCTTGGTTGGGTTCTTGCCATCGATCTAGTTCGTGCTTAAGCATAAGGCGGGAAGTGATATTAGCGCAACAGATGCTTTAAGTCGCCACCATTTGCTAATCAACTCCATGCAGGTCAGAGTCGTGGAATTTGATGTGTTGAAGGAACTATACGAGGATATGAGGCTTTCAGGGAGATTTGGGAATAGTGTCATGAGAGGTATGCAGGACCCTACAATAGGGCTGATGGTTATCTTGTCCACCAGAATCAATCGTGTCTTCCCAAATTCTCATTGAGGGAACGGGGGACTAGCACGCCACTTCGACAGAGATAAGACCCTCGAATTAGTGATGAGACACATTTTCTGCCCTGAATGTCGAAGAACATGGAGTGGTACGTTCGACATTTGTAGAGTTTGCCACTTAGCATATGCATACCGTTATTGATACCAGAGGCTCCTTGGGTAGATTTCAGTTTGGATTTTGTGGTGGGCCTTTCGAGAATGCAACAAAACAAAGGTTCAGTGATGGTCTTGGGTGACAGGTTCTCGAAGATGCCTCATTTTGTGTCATGTCATTGAACACTGGATGCCACATGTCACTTATACTTCAGGGAGATTGTGAGGTTGCATGGAATACTTGGCCAGGACTATCACATCTGATAGGGATATCAAGTTCCCAAGTCACTTCTGGAGAATCCTATGGGGAATGCTTGGTGCTCATTTTCAATTCAGTTTAACAACTCTCACTTGTAAATAAACGATAGACAAAAGTGGTGAACAGGAGTTTGGGGAACCTCCTCAGGTGCTCTATATGAAAGTATATCCAACAATGGGAATTGATTCTAGCTTGAATTCTCCTACAATAGGTTTGTGAGTTAGACTATGGGACGTACACCTTTCAGATCATGTATAAGCACAATGCACTCACTCCATTAGAGTTAGTATCGGTTATTCCTACATCAGAGGTTAGTACAAATATCAAGGCGAGGGTACAAAGATTCAGAGGTTACACGAGGAGGTCGGGAAAGAGGTCACCAGACAAACTCACAATAGTACCAGGCGCAAGCTAATAGAATTAGGAAGAATATGACTTTTCAGAAGGGAAACCTAGCGTGGGTCAGACTGAAGGAAGAAAGATTCCACATGGGATCGTTCAAGAAACTCAAGCCCAAAGCATACAGACCTTTCAGGATTCTTATGAAATTAAATGACAATGCCTACCAGATAGACTTGTCAGGGGATTACGATATTTATGTTACTTTCAACATGACATACTTGAATCCATACTATGATGACTCGGAAGTTTTGACGAATTAGGTTGAAGCTCTCCCAACCCTGAAAGGCTGACTCGTGTGCAACTGGTAGTTGCTGCTCTCCGCGGCGTAACGGGGAGCTGGTTCCATGATTTTTTGTGTTCGAACTAAACCGGTCTAGACTCGGGACTAGTTTTTCACGTGGGTTTGGCCCCTCCTTTTCATAAGGGAATCCAATCCTAGTTACCTGGAGCTTACATATGTGTTTTTTGTGTCATAAGTTTGGAGTTTTTTATTGGTTTTTTTGTTAGGATAGCCGTTGGATTCCTCGTGTTCCCTTCTAGGGCTGCACCCAATGGCAAGAAGATGCTTCAATTATAAATCGTTCTGAGGTAGTGTTTGTCTATTGTTCCCCGTTTCCCACAACCTTCCCTCCTTTGGCTCCATTGTCGAGTTTGTTGCAGCCACCTAAAAAACAGCCCCCTTTCTTTTCACAGCCGCCTACTATCCAACCACCTCCCATTTGGTAGCCATCTCTTTCAGCCACCACCCACCTTGCCGCCGCCCCCTTACACCCGCCTTCCTTGCTGCCGTGATATTCTCCGACCCCTCCAACACCCTGCCGGCACCTCCCCGCCACAGTCAACTCCTCATACCTTGTTGCCGCCAACCTTCAGCCATCCAACAGCCAACCGCCACCTTTAATTGTTGGCTTCCAACTATCTAGCCCTCCATTTGCTAATTCTCCTTAAACCGCAGCATCACCACTCGACTTATACCCTAGTTGTCTTTTCTGCTATTTTCTAGTTTCGAGTATATTTGGTTATAATTTCTATTTGATTTGACTAATAAAAGTTGCATTTCTGTTGTCTTTTGGGTTTACTCCCGTTCAAATTGTAACTCCCTTGATTCAGCGAAATCCTTTCATTTAGAGTGCTGTGCCAGTGGATTTCTATAATGTGGAAACCCACATGTAAGCTGTATCATTTAAGTTGCTGTTCTGCGAAATGAAATTTTTTGTTTTGTTTCTCTTGGAGCAAAATTTTCATTTCATATTTCTCTCTTCTATATGCGGAACCTTCTTCAAAGGCTGCTCTCTTGAATTATTTCTAATTACTTTTTCAGTGAAGTGCGTATTGAAGGATTGGAGACATTGGATTACCTTGACAACTTACATGAAAGAGAACGTTTCACAGAGCAGGGAGACGCAATCACTTTTGAATCTGAAGTGAGTTTATTAATATTTCAAGCTGATACTTTGATCTTGCAGGTCATCCACTGACATTCTTGTTCATAAAAGGTTGACAAAGTGTACTTAACTACGCCAAATAAGATTGCCATTCTGGACCATGAAAAGAAACGCACATTTGTTTTAAGGAAAGAAGGCCTACCAGATGCAGGTTCATTCACCAATCTTATTTCAACTTAAACAGATCTGTCTGAAATTTTAAAAAACTGTTGCTCATATAAAATGCCAAAACTTACTGATTCGATTATTCTGTTACGCTGCAGTGGTGTGGAATCCCTGGGATAAGAGGGCCAAAGCAATTGCGGATCTTGGGGATGATGATTACAAGCATATGTTGTGTGTGGAAGCAGCTGCTGTTGAGAAACCCATAACTTTGAAACCTGGTGAGGAATGGAAGGGGAGGTTGGAATTATCTGCAGTCCCTTCCAGCTACTGCAGTGGGCAGCTCGATCCGCAAAGGGTTCTTCATGGCTGAGTTTGTTTCAGTTCATGAGGTGCGCACCATTTACTGCCACTCTTAACACATCTATTTTACTTGTGAGTGAAGTGTGCAAATAGTCCCTCGCTATTTACATGGGGTCATTATAGTCCCAGAGTTTTTAAAAATGTCAAAGTAATTCTCAGACTTTTTTAATATTGTCTGAAATGATCCCAATGATGGATTATTTTAGCCCCCATTAAAAAAATATGATGATTAATTTTACATTATTTATAGACCCGGAGACTAAAAGTGACCTCTATAAAGAGTCGGATTTTGACATTTTTCTCTTCTAGTTGTTTACTGTACCACAAAGTTGAGGCTGTGCACATAAAATGGATTCATAATTCGAAAGCATGACTTGTTATATTGAAGCTGTAACCATTTTATGAGAATAATTATGCGGCAAACTGAGTGAAATGAAGAAGATAACAATGATAGTGCAAGATAACTACACAACTTCGAATTTGTTTGGAACTCGAGAAGTGGATCAGAGAAAAAGGGAAATTTGATGGTGCCCACTCCATAAATTTTCGAGGGAAAAGTGAGAGTAGAGCGAGAGTTTAATTTATTTGTTGCATTCCCTAATAATTTCACAGTCACGGAAGACTTACTAGGACAAATTACTACCTACTCGTTACTTGAAAAAGCTGCCAAAACACCTATTACCAATGGCTTATCTTTTTAATTTGCAGCTTAAAATCCAATCACAGAATTTTGTAAACAAAATATTTTGTAGGAAAATTTACATACATACCAGACAGTTCTTTTGTATTTACATACCTAACACGCAAATTTTGATATTTAACATTTACAACACCTTGTGTCATAAACCTACGCATCAAAAAATGTATTTCACTTTCGTTTTTACTTCTTCTCTAGAGCGTGCTGATATATTATTCTGCCAAGCTTTTTTAGAATTTTCTGCAATAGAAATCTGAATCATCGCTGAATTGTTCGCTTTATTTACACTTTGCTGAATGAGTTTTCCATGCAGGAGCAGGATTTGGATTGCATGGAATATAGCTGGTGATATATAATGAGTGAAGATAAAATAATAGTACTTCTCTGTGTTGAGAAATATTTAAAATCCAACACAGGGAAGGAGATGTCAACCTTAAGTATTGTGGCTATAATGTATAAAACTTAAGCTTGCTATTTGCATACACATTTCGTGAGACCAAGTTGAATCTTTTCTTGTCTGTATTATTTCTTCCAGCTACGATGGGCTCATCTGTTACCAGGCTACTTTTTTTTAATGAAGCTCTGAAGTGTTCATATAGATTTTTGAGAAATATGCATGATTTGCTGCCTGTTACTACGTAACAAAAGAAGGAACTTTCTGGTTCCCAGCCTAAGCCATTCTAATCATTCAAATAACTTTAAATCTAGCAATTGAAATGTAATTTAAAAATTTAATATGTGAATTGAAAAGCAAAGTGTTTTGAACGGAGAAACTTAATGAGCTCAAGATTTTTCAATTTTAGTGTTGTTAACATATTTAAATGTTGAATGAATTATACATGTTCAAACAGAAAATAACATTGATTGTTTGAGTTAGTGTACTAAATTTTAGATAAAATAATTAAAATTTTACATATGGAAGTCATAAAGTGATATTTATATTTTACATAAAGAGGATGTAAAATCTACCTGATGATAAAGGTCCATGTCCTTCACTAGCAGGTGTCATCACGCAAAGTGTAGTTGACAGTTGCGATCTAACCACCGTTGCTCTATTCTCATCACATGAATATCATCACTTGACAAAGGTCTTGTGACCGCCTTTGCATTGATCGTCTCTCGATCATCATTGTAATATCATAATGACTCGATTATTATTATATGATCATCATTAATTTTCACTATTTATTTCAGTCATAAGAGCTGCAGCAAGTACTACCAACTTCATAATCTCATATCCTTCAACTGTAGAGAATAGCATATTTTGTACATCCTATATAAAATAGATTATTTTGACTAGCTTAAGCTCAATAATTTTCTCTTTTTGAGATTTTATATAAACATTTGGTGTGTTTTTTTATGCTCTTTTCATTTTTTTTATTTATTTGTGAGACCTTTGCGCAAGGTTGGGATGCAAAACTCTTCATTTATTATTGTGAAATTCTTAGAACATAAAATTTTACCATTATTTGTGGAAAGTATTCCTAAAATCTAACAAATACTTGTTAAATGGCTTACAACTAATTTCTCGATCAAGAATATCATATTATAGTCAGTGAAAGTCATCTATGCTTAAGTTTGGATGATCATCTTCAAAAGATGGAGGGACATCAAGCTTAACTCATAATTACAAAAATATAAAGTAAATAATACTATCATTTTGCTATAAAAACAATAATAGGCTAGGATTATCAATTAGAGGGCATGCAGGGCCCAATCATCATCATATTGAAGTCTCTCCTCCATCATAGTCTCACCAAAATCTCCATGACAATAAATGTTTAACCCATAATCTGTGTTGCCCAACCAACTCATAATACCTTGGTAACTCCGATGGAACCTTATTAATGCCCCTCATATTCTCAAAAGAAAAGAATCTCATCATCTCATTTCTAAAAAAAAAATTCTTGAAGGGATGGAAAACAACTTATTCATTAATGCAACTTCTAGAAAACTCTCGTACCATTGCTATTCTCTACCATCTCAAGCTAATGCCATTTAATTTGTATGTTATTGACTTATATGATGGAACCTATAATCCTTATAAACATATCAATCATAACAGAGTCATCGTACATATTCTATTAAGGGTCTGTTTAGGGCAACTGCAGCTTATCCAGCTTCTGCTGATAAGCAATTTATCCTGATAATGTGTTGATAATCTGCTGATAAGCAACTGATCCTGATAATCTGGCTGACTGTTTGGTTTATGCGTTTGGAAAACAGCTTATTCTGGATAAATGATCATTCTGCCCCTGTTATGGATAAGTTGTTTAGCTGTTTGGTTTGTGCGTTTTGTAAACAGCTTTTTTGCAGATTTTTTTTAATTGAATGAATAATCTATCACGCAGAATTAGTAATTTTCTCAAATGTAAAGACATGAAAATACAAAAGAGTTGAATTACATTTATATAACTCAAAACTTTTCGATCACATCAAATAAGCGCAGTCACATATACAAAAATGAAGTACACATTCACACACTAATATGGAATATAATGAGACCCAAAAAAAAAAAGATAACACGTTAAAATTACAAGGGAAAAATGACAATATTGACTAAAATGTAGAAGCATTTAACGACGAATGTTGCCCGATTTTGATACCTCAGAACCCCGAGCAAACCTGTCTGATTGGGATAACGTAGAAATGGAAGCACTCGAACCACATGCAGTGTTCTCCTGTTCTGATATCGTCAAACTCCGAGCAGCGGCATCTAGTTGGGATATCGTAGAAACGGTTATATTGTCGGCCTACCTAAAGAATTTGCAGACTTTCAGTCCGTATGCCCACCGGGAACACCTGTAGAATTGTCGGCCGTAACTATGTGTCTGGCGTGACGTTAGTAATAGGGATGGTAACCCGCAGCGGCACATCACTTGCCTGGACTTTCCTGAATACCTGGAGCTCATTGTCCTGCAATTATTAAAAAAAAAGTAGATCAATAAAAAACTAAAGGATATAAAAAAACTCAACTTACCAAATTGTGGAAGCAATGGTTGCTGACAACAAAGTTCTGTGGCCATCCAAGCTGCTCCACATTTATCTAATTTATCTCAATAAAATTAATATACATAAAAAGTAAAAAAAAAAAAGAAAACAAGGTAAATAGAAGATAAATTCATTGCAACATGTTCCATAGAATTCATAATCACATGTATGCAAATCATATGTATGCATGCAGTAAAAAAACAAGGCCATCCAAGCTTTAAAAACAATGAATTACATATTCCATAACTGCAGGTAAAAGCAAAAGAAGGGAGGAAGTGCATAATAGGCTACGGAAATAAGGTATGCTTCTATTATAAGCTTTGTTTAGCTTGCTTGGCATCTTTATCAAACTACATTTCTCCTAAGAACAGAATTCTGCTAAGAACAAAGTTCTGCTATCCTCTCCTGCCAGCACTTCTCAAACTACCAAATTATGGAAGCAACGGTTGCCGAGAACAAAATTCTGAGGCCGTCCAAGTTGCTCCACACGTGACAGTTTATAATAAGCTGTTCCATTCATCCATCGGCACAACAGATTTAAATTTTAAACAGAAAAAAGAATTCATAAAACCAACATTTGCTCTCATTTTAGACAGGCTAATTCATTAAGCAAAAGCATTTTTCCCTTGCCACATACAATATATCAATAATTACAATCAATTTCTTTTCAGTGAGCTTTAACTCCACCAATTTCATTTCAGAAAGCTTCTAAGAATCCTACACAGCCGTAACAGAGAAAATAAAAGCATTTTCTTTACCTTATGCAACCAAAAGGTAGCATATAAAATCAGTTTATTTACCTTATAACAACTGTATAACTGATTAAATAAAGCAACCAAAAGCAAATTTATCCAATGCACACATTTGATCTCTTATCTTATGTAATGGCTGCACTGGTTACCTAGCAATAACTGGGCCATCCAAAGATGTCGCATCATGTCGCACCATCACCGTTGGGATTTATTTCAGAAAGCCATGAACAACAGTTTATAGCCATGAACAACAGTTTATAGCCATGGACAGCAGTATAAATAGCCATGGACAACAGTATAGATCCCTTATTGTAAACCTACTCGGGACATACCATCACCCTCTTTAGCTTATTTCCAATCAAATAGTGAAGTGAAACAAATATGATATTTGTTCAATTGCCTTCTGCTCCAGAAGGAAAAAACCAAACTAGACCATGCTTAAAAAAGAATATTAAACCAAGGCAGCAAACAAAAGTTTTGATGCTTAATTCACATATTTAGAAGAAGTTGTAATTTTCTGCGAATAAAGATTCATTGCAGAACTCTGCTCTGAAAAAGGCCTAAATTAATGGATTTTGAAGATCATAGAGACACAAATGCTGCAGCACTTCAAACTTCTGAATAGTTATCCGTTCTAACTGAAGCAGAACTGAGAATAGAGACGCAAGATGGCACTTACACCAAAATTTACATATGTAACACCTTAACTTCAATTTTTACGTACATCCCACTTTACCTATGCATAAACAAGTGTCTTCTACATTTTAAAAGTTAAAAATGGTCATTTTGAAGGGAAGAAGAGCATGTCTCAATTTCCAGGTATAAAACAGTAAACTGCTGAGAATTCTTATGTTAAAATAGTGGGTAATTGAAGGCTACATCCCAGACTTATCAACAAATTGTGAAGCACAATTGCTATGTAAACACAGGATAACTGAATCAGCAACAAGAGAACACAGGTAAACCGAACCAGCAACAGAGAGTTGCAAATTCGTAGCATTCATTCATACAACCTCCAGCTCATAATGAGATATAAATTAATACATGCAGTTGCTGAAGAAAGAAAAGGTTGAAGGTTTGATTACATGGCAACTGCTGAGAACTATTAAACTTTCTGCATTCACATCAAATGTCTATCACTTTAACAGATAATAAGATAGATTTCTTAATAAAACAACCACAAATTCTACACATCAATAGTGGCAGCACCCAATGAACTTCAGGTAACAAGATAAAAAAATATCAGCTTTCCTTTAAAATTCTCAGCAAATGACAACATTCATTCATATACCTACAGCTTTCCCCAATAGCAGTAATAACATTCATTCATAATGAAAAACCTGCAGCTCATGAAATGAAATAAGAACCCTGCAGTGCAGCCAACACATTCATAAAGACAGAAAATAAACATGTTTCGCCAATGAAATGAAATAAGAACCCTGCAGTGCAGCCAACCAAAATTAACATAAATGCTTATAGCCAACATATTGTTTTTCAGAAAACCCTCAAATAAGCAAGCATTCGTAATTGTTTAGCCAAACTTTAAAATGAATTACTTAACATATTTCGCTAATGTCGTATGCTATTCGATCTCTCAAAGATGTCATTTCAGATGCCCCTTCACCATCTCTGGTGTTTGTTTCAAGTGAATCCATTTCAAGCTGTGTTATGGTGTGGCCCACATGGTACTCGTATGCTTTGGGGGGAATTTGCAGTAAATCTGCATCAACCGCGATAAATTATGCATCATTCTTAAAGGATGCCTTCTAATAAAAGTGTGCAGTGCCATGGTGGCCACTACTATCTGGACTTGTTTCGGAAAAGGATAAGTGAGCATATCACGTAATATAACCTATTCTTCTTCCACACTCTAAATGATCGTTCGATTACTACGCCTCGCAATGATGAATGTCTTTTATTAAATAATTCTTTCTTCTCACGTGCTACAACACTTGACCTTTCAAAATTTTGGATATGATACTTTGTATCTGGATACGGCTTAAGAAATCCCCTTTTTAAGGGATATCCGTCGTCGACCAAGTAGTACTTACCTGTTGCGCGATGTTATTTATAAATGGAAGTACAAAACAAAATTAATTTCTCAAATATACGTACCTAGAGGAAGGTAAGGGAACCCATATGCTCGGTTTCTAGAAGCAAACTTGAAAACACGACTATCGTGTGCGCTACCTTTCCATCCAACCATCACGAAAATAAAACACATATTGAAATCACACACGGCCATGAAATTTTGTGTTGGGGATCCACACTATTTGATGTAAGCGACTTTCTCTGCAGAAGACAGTCGTGCATCGATGTGTGTTCCGTCAATGGCTCCAATACAGTCCTGTGGTGCATAAAGTACACCTAAACCATTTAAAATCAATAAATTTTTTTCTTGAAAATGAATATTATGTCGGGCACTTATTTTTAAGAAGGGCATGTATTGAGAGTCATTTGCAATTTGTGCAGGAATGATCTGAAACGTTGGGTCATCGAACATTACTATCTTGTATGCCAAACTCATCAGTGCATTCAAATCCATAGAAAAATATCTACTAATGGTTTTCGAGGAATATTGGAATCGCTCCATAGTTCCTCTAATAGATTCATTTTGGGATAAGATATACAGGGTAATTGCCAATACCTATCTGACAATTTTTCTTGATGAGCTGTGTAATTCATGAAGATCCCGAAGTTCATTAAGCAGGTCGAGAAATATCACCTTCGTCAGACGGAATATGTTTGCAAACCTTTGCAAACCTTGTCCTTGTCGGGTGTCCCCGTAATAACTCCCTGACCCATTTTTCTCCAATCTGGCTCGATGTCATACAAGGGGTTCGGTCAACTTATGTATGATAGTAGTAGTATAACAAGATGAGGGCGAGAGAGACTTTGCAGTTGTGGTTAAGTTATTCTTCATCCATTCTACAAAATATGGTAAATGATCTTTTTTTAAACGTGTTAAATGTTAACTTGAAGTAATAGGAAAGATACTATAATATGAGAAATAAACGAAGGCATAAATATAAAATGTAATGACACAAACAATCACATAAAGTTAAGGGAAGACATAGAAGTAAAGAGTCCATCACATAATTATTTTATTACAATGACTGGATAATTATTACAATGACTGGTACTAAAATAAAAACAAATGTCAACCCTAATCAATCATTCATAAAAGATTGCAAGTAAGAAAGTCGGAATTTTGGGTCCAAATTCGGGAAAAATTGTCTACGAGTAGAGTTCCCTAGCAACTTCACATATTTTAAATACATGGGTTTGTCTTCCTTAACATCGGGATATGTATTTAAGATTTTAAGGCACTCTTGAATTGAGTATTTGTTTGTTGTTGGTGTTGGTGGTGATGCGGTCTTCGGTTTGCAGGATTCAAGTAGTGTTTCTATGGAACCTTTGACAAATGCAGCTTTTATCTATCGAAAAAGTTGACCGACATGGTTGAGTGAACATCTCTGTATGGAGTTGGTTGGGACCTTCTCCAGATTCACCTATATGCTCGATTGCCATGTCATGTGTTAAACCAACAAAACTCTGGTCAGTTGGGGTGAAAACATGAGTTCCGGTAACGACAACACCTATGAACATGCTATCAACTTTTCCTCTAATATTGGATCAATGCCGCTAAGTTTGAATTTTTTGGCAGCCGACACTACCTGTTATAGAAAAGATAAATTATTAGTCAAAATCTTTAGAAAGATGCAATCAATGCAAAAACCAAATATATGTATGTATTTACCTCTAACTTCTCAACCTACCATTCATCTGGTGCATCTATTGTTTGCTTAAGTGGATCCCAGCCCAATCTTGTTGATCCTCTTTTGAGTTCTTTTCAAAATTTTCAGTCTTTTTTTAATTAATCCCATTTGTTTTTTAGTTTCATCTGATTGTAATCCCTTTCGGTTAGTTCATTGAATTTAAGGGTTAGATTTTGTCAACCTTCTTTATTGAAATAGGTGGTCGGCCTATTACCCAACTCGACTTCCCTCACACAGAGATCATAAAATGTCAGGGTGGTCTCTTTTTCCCACATCACCGATGATCCAAATTCTTTAGGTTTACTCATTTTGACTTTGAGATAAACAAGCTAGTATAAAATTAATGGTATTCAAGAGGAAAAACCGTATATACAATGACATTTTTGTGGAAGGGAAAACATAATAATTTTTGTGAGATGAGCCATTTGAACAAAAATTACACAATAACATAAATGTTATAGTGATCCATGTCGTTGTTTATTTTTTTGTGGAAGGGAAGAAATGCAAGGAGAATCGATAATCACTTCTATATTATCTCTATATTTCTTTCAAAATTTAAAATTGCAATTCATACTTCTAACTGGAAAAGAGAACAATATTGGGAACATATATTCATGGCAAACTTCTAACCGAGCAAATAGATCATGCGTAATTTAAGACTACATATAGGGTTGGTAAAAACTGCATAAAGATCTTGCATATAATTCTCTAAACTGAGCAAATGATAAAGAATGCATATAGATCTTGCCATATGAGACTGCATATAGATCTTGTCATATGACACTGCATATACTTCTTGCCATATCAGATATGGATGATGTTTCAAATTTTTAATAGCCACAACAACAAAATGAAATCCCCCACATTCACCGAAATCAGAGATCAAGCATATAATAAGTCAAATAATAAGTTAAAATCAGAGATCAAACATATGGAACACAATCTCACTGTAACGTGAAGAGATCACCGTTGGATCTATATTCCAGAAATATAATAGAGGGAGAAAGAGAGTGAGAACCATTCCTAACAGTGAAATCAAAATCTTCATTCTTCATATATTTCAGAAAAAAAAGTGGATCTAGATTTTCACTATAAATATTCATCTACCAACAACTGGATCTAGGCTTTTAACCACTAAACACCTCCACATTCATCGAAGATTTCAACAGATGGATCGTCCAGAGCTTTCTCGTCGAGTTGGGGAAGGGGGGAAAGAAAATGGATCCTTACCTGCCGAATGAATTCGTGCAAGGATGCAGGATGCAAGAGATACGCCTTTGAACGAAAGAGGAAAGTCCTTGATGCGGAATGATTCATGAGGGCAACAAAGTAAAAGCTTGGAGGTTGAATGCGGATCGCGGGGATAGACCCGTGATCCACGTGTAATGTAAAATAGCAAACGGGGTTTCCATTAACTTGTCTCCAACGTGAGAAACAAACAGTTAAAACATCGCCGCATCGATAAGCTGTCCCAAACGGGCCCTAAGTCTTCTTAGCCATGGTGAATGATCATTCACCCTTCTAAAAGATTATTCACACATTTAACAACTTTAATAGACATTTTTTTAAGTATTCTTTGCCAATCAAGAGATCATTAAACACACCCGCCATTATTATAGAATTTTCCAAAATGAAATAGAAAGCTTTAAAGACTATTTTCAAATATTATATTATGTAAATTTGCTAGATCACTTGAGTAAATAAGTTATAATGAAATATATTTTCTTGATTTCTTTGTCCTAGATCTTTCTAATTTTAAGAGAGATGATTTGCTCTCACATCCATCTTATTCAGAGAGTATAATCACAAATTATTGCAGATGTGGTAACTAATACATATCAAAAGCAATTTTAAGAACTTTGTAAGATATATAAGAATACATAGATGGTTTATATGGCATTACCCAAGCATCCTAATGAGTACTTATTTATTTGTATTCCAAAAAAAAAATGAAAAAATAAACTAATCTTAGTAATTTTATGTTTTGCGAAAATAGTACATCAAGATGCGCTAGTCATCTAAGTTGGAATTTTGATAATTGCAATCAACTCTATAAAAAAAATTTGTTCATAGTAGATGTTCTATCTCTAATTATTTTCTTATTAACGATTTCTTCTCATATTTTTCATAGTTTTTGAGGTCATATAATAAAAGTTTATGGTATAATCCCCCTTCCAATCATTTTCGATACACTTTTAAATTGGTTTATAATAGTAAACTTCACTTCAATCTATAATATAATTTTCAGCCAAACTTTATAATATAATTTTATGATTATTGAATTCATCCCCTTTTTCAAAATCAAATTTCTTACCCTGCGGTATCTGAAAAGTAATGGGGGATCAATTATGATGCTTACACATGTTACTTTCAATAAATCTAATAGTAAGATCTCATCACTAAAATAGAACAATAAAATTAAGTTTTTTTTTTCTTAGGATTCATTTGGGGAGGTTGAAGCTTTTTTTAAAAGTGATTATAAATTTGTGATGGGAAATCAACTTCTGAAAAAGCTATGGTGTGAATTATATATATATATATATATATATATAAAGATTCAAACATCTATCTTACAACCACCACACATTAATAGATCTAGCTGGAAGTAACAACTTCCCATCACAAAATTATTTTAAAACAACAAGAAAGCAGTTCCACAAACAAAATTACGGTGATTGTCTAAAAATGCAACACAGACTGAAAACCATGAAACCTTAATTTTGATTTTATCAAAATACAATCCCTATCTCTTAAAGATAACTAAAGACATATCATTTTTAAGAAAATTTATATTTAAACACTCATGTATCACATTTTAAACATTAATGAAATACTTTCTATAAAGAATATTATGTTTTATCTTTTCAACTAAAGGACTTCTATGAGAGTAAGTGCTAAATAATGTCTCAACTCTAACTCTTATAAGCCACATTTATGTGAAAGACTTAAAAGGAGGCTAATGATGGATAAAATTCTCATTACAAAAAATAATAAGAACAAGTAGTTGACAAGATCTCCACTTATTTAAAAATTTTATATGTTGAAATCTTTAAAAGTTGTAGCTTCTCAAAAAGTTTTAACAGACAAAAGTTTCAAAGTATACATGAAGTATGAAAATAGATAAACACATAAAATCTTAAAAAGCATAAGCTATCTTACAAAACAAAAAAAAAATGAAAGCCTTAGAAGGCATATATCATTTAAAAATCTCAAAAGTCAAAAGTCTTAACAAGTATAAGTTTTCCAAGAAATTTTGGAAGATAAAAACCATATAAGGTACATGTAATCCAAAGATAACTAAGAAAACAAAAATATCAAAAGGTACATTCATGCCAATTACTTCAAATTTTATGAAAGTGTAAGCCTTAAAAGCAGCATGTTATTTATTTATGTTAAGAAAATATACATATCTTTATTATAGGTTTTTCTGCTTATTTAAAAATCTCAAAATGCTTAAAATTTAAAAATGTAGATTTTTAATACACACACACACACACATATCTATATATAACTTCATAAAGATCAGTTCATGTCATATCTCTACTAGGGTCTAACATTTTTTTGCTGTTGTTAACTTAATGATTTAATCATAATTTATTAAATTTGTAGTGCAAATTGAAGATGTCGAGCACATCAAAGATGTATAATGTATTTAATTTCTCTTGAGAGCCAAGTTTTCATAAATCTTGATTACTCTTATACAAATATCTAGAATTCTTCAATAATTTGATTGTGAACATCAATTAAATTTGTGAATTAATATGTAAAAAAATATACATCTAAAGAATGAACATATAAGAAGTTATATTTCCAAGTCATATACAAAATTAATCGATGCACATAATGTTAATATACCATTCATCATCATCATGAGATATTTTTGAATATTTTCTATAGCTATTAAATAATCTCCAACCTATTACCTCAATTTTCAATAAGTAGTATCTTCTTCATGAGAATTTGTTACAAGAACATAAATAACTATAATTGCAACCTATATTTAATGATTTTGTTGGTCTTAATGCCCGTAAAGAGATTCCTAAAATCAAGTTGTTAAGATGTGATATTGATTTCAAATTGAAAATCAAGCTTAAACTATGATTGTACCTTTACTTTTTCTACAACTTCATACTGGATCATAATACATGTTAGAAGAAATGAAAAGAAAAAAAATCACGAAAATATACAAAAACTATGGAAGTAAATTGCTGAATTCTAATTTTAATGAAATTAAATATGATGAAAAATCATTTTTTTATATTTTATGATTTTTTTCTATAATGCCAACATGGTGTAAAAATTGTTGACCAATAATCAATCAAGAAATTTGCTAGATAAACTTATTTTGAGAAGAATAAAGAAAAATTCTTATAAAATATTTAAAAATTAGGAAGAGATTCCTTATAAAATCTTTGCCAATTAAAGGATGTGAATAGATTGTTAAAAATTTTAAACTCAACATGATAAACTCATTAATATATTGTTCAATAATTTACTATTCCACAAAATAATAATATTTTTATATGAATAAATTTATGAAAATAGAAGAAGAAGAAGTCGACAAGAATCATTACAAAATTAAGTTTTTTTATGATTAGATTGATATCAAAAACTCATTTTTGAAAAAAAAAAAACATTTTATAGTTTTAGCAAGAGGGCAAGCCAAAAAATAAATTCCAAATTACATAATTTAGTGATAAGTAAAAATAAAGGATGCATTCAATCATCAAACAAAAAGAAAAAAAATGCTTAGAAACAAGCAAGATAAGCGTTAAAAAAATCAAGTGTTGTGCAAATTTCAAGTTTTATAGCCATCACACAAAGCATTTAGCCTGATACAATATTTAAACTAAAAACTTTTGAAATTAAAATTGGGATTATCTATGCTTGAATTTTATTAAAACTATTGTTAAAATAAATCTTTTATGAGATGAATACAATATCACCATAAAGTTCTTCTATCTAAATCCATATTAGCTTAATGTTGCACTTGAAGTATAGCTAATTATAACATTACTTGAGGGTTCAAATGATCTCCAATTTTTACGAACACATAATAAAAACGAGCATTTTGACGAGAGGAATTTGAAGAGAACAATATCACTTGTATTATGATATCATTAAAATACTTAAATACCTTAAAAGCAATAGGTGACCTAGTGGATGATATGGACTATATGATAGAGTTTTAAGAAATAAAAAAAAACGATAATTTAAATGATAGTTATAAATTCTGAAATATGCTATGATTCTTCACATAGGAAGGGTGTTGAGGAGAAGTTGGAGAAAACTGAAAAAATTGAACATTTTTAATGTTCTTTCTAAAGATAAATGCTGATAATCACCGTCAGCGATCACTCTTACTTAATTGTCATAATTTGATTACCTTCTTCTTATCTTCATCACAGTTGGTCTTACAACAATGATAATTGTTATCTTTATAGAATGTAAATGTCAACTCATGCATATCTTGCTGATAAAGTCTAAGCCATTAAAACCAATGTCGACACACACCAGCATTAATATAACTGATGAATGACAATATATATTATTATTGATAAAAATAATGCATATCATCAATAAATACATTAATGTCAGCCATTGCCAATGAGACCAATGCATATCGTAAGCTTTAACGCTGACGCAAACTATTGCTAATAATGACTTTGCACACGATTAACACCAATACTATTACACATTATTACTAATAAGTATAATATATGTAGTTGATATCAATACCAATACATAACTTTGCTAATAAAGTTACCGCATAAAATTGTTCACAATACTAAAGCTTGACATTATAAGATTGACTTATGTTGTCGTATTAATCAGATACTATCATTAATAAGAATGATGCTTGTGATTGATATCAACCTCAACACACACCATTGCTAATAATGTTAATGCATCTTATTGACATTAATGCTAATGTCTGACATTGCTAATAAGACTGATAAATATTGTGAATATTAATCAAGATTTTTGTCAATGCCAACATAATTGCACTTCCATCAATATCATTTAACATGCACTAGTCATCAATGCCAACAAGGCCATTACTCACATTTGAATCAATTTTAAGCTTTCAGCTTTAATTTAGACAAAATATTATATATGGTAAACTGAACGTGCAAATGAAAGTGTCGATCGTATCATGCCAATATATGCATGCCCTTAATCTGGACTTAATAATTCCACCTTAATTTGAATTTAGGTTAAAATGTTGGATTTTTTCTTAAGTAAAAGTGAGCATCTAGTCCAGATTTATTTAATAAACTAAACTATAAACAAATGACAGAATAAAACTCAATAAAAGAAAGACAACCCAAAACCTAAAAAAAGAAAGAAAGAATAACCTAAGATATAAAAAAGAGACATAATAAAATAACTACAAATAAAATGCAACATACTGCGGAGAGATTCCTGAGAAACCATAGTCATGAGGGGCAACAACAAATTGCAGCAGAGAGTACCTCTAACAAACTATCTGAAACATCAGCAGAGAGCACCTTTAACAAATTACCACAACAACTTCCCTAAAATATCAACATAGGGCATCTTCAACAAATTGCAATAATAGCAACCCAAGGAGCAACAAAATTTTGCAACAACATAAAAGAACCAACAACAATAACAAAAAGCAAAATATAATTAAACTTTCAGAAACATTGAATATCACCAAGGTAAAGAAGACATTCCAGAGAAAGACCACAAAATATAGTTACAGAATGCACCATCAGGAATCACAACAACAACAACCCAAGAAAAACAACAAATAGCTAATGAAAGCCACAACAAAATATTTAGAGAAGCAAGAAATGAATAAACAATGTTTCAGCCAAAACCAAACCAGTACTGGACAACTCCAATGTAAAGACTAAAAAAATAATATCCTAGAAAAAAAAAACCTTTCATTAAATTTTTAAAACCAAATTTCTATCCAAAATTAATGAAAATGATAATAACCAAGATATAATTTCTAAAGATGACAAATTCACAAAGGAATGGGTACATCACAACTAATACCTAAACACAACCAAAAAAGAAAAATTCAAAATAATATCTTATATATTAGGACAACATCAAATAAAAAAAGTTCTTAAGAAAAAACCAGAAATTCAAAACCTTCAACAACAACACAACAAAAAGGCCAAAGAGATCAAACAAGAGAAAAAATAATAAAAAACAAACAGAAAAGCTTAAATATTATAAAATTGTTTAATAGAATCAAGAATACAACTCTTAAATTTCCATTTCCTGCTTTTGTAACTAATTAACTAGTGAATATAATGAGCATTAAAATCAACAGATTTATTAATATTCCTAAAAAATCATAGAGTTTCTTTCAAACCAAACCATACAAGCAACAACTTGTACAACCAAAAGATAAAAACATCAAGAAATTTTGCAAGAGAAGCTATCATAATGATAAATGATTTGAAAAATATTAAAAGTAGTAATAAAAAATATTTATCAGAAAACATTTTTTAATGAGTAAATGAAGATAAGAACATTTAAAAATGATATGAGCATGAGTTTCAAAATTATTGTTTCATAAAACACAGATTAAATTGTTATGCATACCTCTTTAATAAAGAATATCAGTAGTTTTAACACCTTTAATAATAACGTTCCAAGTATGAATAACATATCTTAAGGAAAGTCCATTGAACCAAACCATTTTAAACCAATTTATAAGAGTAAAAGAAGCATAAAGAGAATGATAAACTTCTTTATGAAAAAAATCAAAGTCATTATTCTAAGAACAAGTAAGCCCACTAGTAATATGAATCTTACTAAGATAATCAATAAAAAAATCAGAGAAATAAGATTCAAATGAAAATTCCAACAGTTATTATAAACCATATCCATAAGCTTAGAATTAAGAGGAAGATTAAAACAAGTGAAAAAAGATTCACACAACTTCTATGAAATAGACTTACCCTCAAACCAATGATCAAAATAAAATAACAAAGAAGAACCATTAATGACATGTAAATTCATAGCAAAGCTAAACATAGAAGCAATTCTTATAAGTACTTTCCAAAAAAGGAGATGACATATAGTTGGCGTTATACCAAAAAGAACCATAATGATTAAAAAGCCAATCTCTTAAGTAAGTTAAATAATTATAATATTTTTGCATGATTTTAATTTTGCATAGAACATTAATGTTATCGAAAGCAGAATAACCTAAACCACCCAAATGTTTAAGAAGAGTAATTTTGTTCCAAGAAATAGTATGAAGTTTTTTCTTTTCATCAATATTAAGAAGAAATTTAGAAATCAAAGAAGAAATTTGTTTCCTTAAGCCAATAGGTAATAAATAAAAATAAAACCAATAGTAAAGGTAACTTCAAATGGTAAATTTAATAAGTCGAAAACGACTAGCAACATATAATAGTTTTTTCTTCCAACTAGTTAGCTACAAATAAATCTTTTCATTAAGCTTATGACAGTCAGTGATAACCAATATAGAAGGTTTGATGGTAATAATGCAAAACTTTAAAAGTAAAGCCACATAAACTACATAAATTTTGGAGATTATTATCGACGCTTTTAGAAAAAGTAATGATAGATTTAGAAAAATTTTGAAGATTAGAAGCTTTAAAAAACTTACTAAAAGTCTTAGAAATAAAATTAATATGACTAGGATCAATCTTACTAAAAATAAAAAATATCATAAGCATAAATCAAATGTTTAACAAAATTAGCATTACAATTATCATCCAATTGATTTTGAAGCCTAACAAAAACAAAATCCACAATAATAAAAAAAAGATAAGGAGAAAGAATACAACCTTGCCTCAAACCTGAAGAAGAAGAAAAATAACTTTTTAAATCACTATTAATAATAACATAGAAATAAACATCAGAAATACACACAACAATTAACAATCATTCTAGGAAAATCAATCCCATGTAATCATTTTAACAAAAAATCTCTATTAAATATATCAAAAGGTTTATGAATATAAATTTTAGCACAAAATATATTTATACAATGGCAATAATTAAAACCATAAAGAAGTTCATTTGCTAAAATGATATTGTCAGCGTAGCATGACTATTAATAAAAGCAGCTTGTGGAGGATGAATGATTTTAGTCTGCCAGCCAACATAATAGAAAGAACCTTATAAAAAGTATTGCATAAAGAGATCAGACAATGGTTACAAAAAGAATTAGTATTAGTTAGTACTCTTAGGAATAAGCAAAATAGCATAATACATCACCCATTTGGGAAGTTTAGAGGCAGTAAAAAAAATTAATGACAGAAATACATTTATTACCAACAATATATCAAGCATCTTTAAAAAATATTAAAGTGAAACCATCTGGTCCAGGAGTTGTATTAAAGCCAATAGAAAAGAAAACCTTCTTAATATCTTCATCACTATACCTTTGATTCGATAAAGACCTATCATCTTTAGAGACATAATAATTAATAAAAAAAGTGTCCCCCAAAAGATGATCTTTAAAAACAAGAACATTAATCAAATAAGAGTAAAAAGTAATACTTTTTTAACAATCTTTTCATGTTTTTGAATATAATTCTCATTAACCAAAACTTCCTTATAAAATTAGAATTTTGCCAAATATTATCTTTCTTATTTAAAAATTTAGCATCATCTTCCCCTTTAGATAACCAAGAGCATTCAGCTCTTACTTTGCCCATTTGTAATCACAATAAATAACATTAGAAAATTTCTTTTGAACCAAAAAAGCTTGATCCAGAAGAACATTAGAGAGAGGTAAATTCACTAACTGAACCATAATATTATTTTGTTTATCTTTAATATCAACAATATGTTTGGATATAACATTAGAAGAATTCCAATTCCAACCCTTGAAAGCCATTTTAGCACTACAAAGTTTATTGAAAATAGAAAAAATAAGATCACCTTTAACGAGAATCTTCCAAGCAGTATTAACAATATTTAAAAAATTTGGCCAAACGCTCTGATAATTCTTATACATAAATCTACAATACACTTTGTAAGAACTTCGCAAAGATAACAAAATAGGATAATGATCAAAGGAGTAAGCATTTAAAACTTTATAAAAAGAATAAGGAAAAATGTTCATCCGATTAGCATTATAAAAACTTTATCAAGAAGACATCTAACAAGATAATTTAATTTTTTATTATACAAACTAAAATAATAGAAAGATTTTTGTAATTCAATAAGGCCAGAGCTAGAAATGCAGTTATTGAAATCATAAAGCTTAGAAGGAAATAGAGGAACCCCTCCCACTTTTTCCCCAATTCTTCAAATTCAATTAAATAATAATCCAAGGAGAAGTCATATTTTTTGCAACATAAATAATAGAATTCCATAATCTTTTCCTTATATACACATTATTATCAACATATATAACATTGATGAAAAAAATTAACAGAGGAAAAGACAGAAACTTGACAATGAATAAATTAAGCACCTAAAATAATAACATAGAGATTCAAGAAATCTTTATTTCATTTAATACAGATCCTACCACAATCAGAAATGTCAAAATTATGAACATTACCCTCATTTAAAAAAAAGTTGTAATGATTTAAAATAATAGGATCAGAAATAAAAGAAGAGTTTAACTTTGTCTCTAAGAGACAAATAAGATCAAAATTAAAAACTTGAAAGAAATTTTACAATCTACAAGCCGAGTTTCACTATTAAACTCACGAACATTCCAAACGACCAATTTTGAAAGAAACATAATAACAACCAGAAAAAACAAAAAGAGAAAAGTAGGAAACCATGAATAGTAGAGCATTTAGATTTATCTTTCTTACTTCTAACAGGAGCATTAGAAGTAGAACACGTATGCATAGAAACATTATGAGAAACCAAATTATTAGAAGTGACCACGTTATGAGAAACCAAATTGTTAGAAGTGTTCACATTATGAGAAACCAAAGTATTAATACCTCCAATAAGATCATTTGAAAGATGATGAGAGATATTTACATCCAATAAGACCAAATATCATCAGAAGACTCATTTTTACTTGATAAAACAAAAGTAGCAACATTAAACTCTAAAATAGAAGAGTTAAGAAAATTATTGGGACCATGAGAAGACCAAATAGTATTAATACATTTACTACAATTCTTCAAATTTTCAAAAGTATTTATTCTATTTCAATTTCTTCTTCTTAACGTAGGAATAACATTAGCAAGTAAAGAAGAAATTTTAGGACAGTTAGAAGGATGATGAGAGAAAGTAGAACAAGTATTGCATGGCACTGACTTCCATTCGTAAGCCATAAGAATAATAATTTCTTTATTCTTAAAAACAATAGTAATAGATTAAGGCGAATGAGAGCCAATATTATTTTAAACTTTAACTCTAGCAAACGATAGCCTAGAACCCTTTGCTGTCAAAGGATCAACTGGAAAAGAAACACTAATCTTGCTAGCAATTTTTGAAATACCACTTTCTGACTAACAAAACAAAGAAAAATTAGTAAATTTTACCCATATGAGAATTTTCTTGAAATCTTCATGAAGATGCCGAAAATCAAGTCCATTTTTCAAAATAAATGATTTACCTCCAATAAACCAAGGACTACGAGGAAAAACATCTCAAAATCCTTAAAGCAAGTAAATTTAATCAGAAATAACCCTAGTTAAAGAAAAAATCTCAACTGAGTCTTTTAATTTCCAAATATTCTGCATAAAACTTAACCAACAAATGCAAGATCCCATTGTTTAGATCCAATATCAACCTCCTCATCCGAGAAAACAACCTTATCATCCGTGTGAGGAAGATAAAATAAATTACGGCCCCGGTAGAACTAACAAGATTAGAAGAAATTAATCTTTTTCAGCTTAAAGCTAACACAAAAGCCAACGTAGATTGAGATGAAGAGAGGAAAGATGAGGGAAAAAAAACTCCATGACGAAAAGAAGAGACAAAGCCCCAAACCTAAAAAAAAACTCGGTATAAAACAAAACAGAGAAGAAATCAAAGTATTTTTTCAAGAGAAAAAAAAAAAAAAGAAAAAAAATTCTATCAAATCAAAGTGAAAATTCTAGCCATTCAAAGAAACCCTAGAGGGTTTCAACAATCTCTCTAAGGGCACATGCTCCCACAGAAAACCATAGTTCAAATTTATTAAATATAAGCATGATTAGTCAGACTATTTTAATCTTGAAAGTTTAAATCTAAAATCCATATCCCCGCAATTTCTTTGAAGTCAGGTCTGTGTTCTCAAAATCCCTTGCCTCAATCTCGTCGTACTCATCCTGGGAGATGGCTTCCGGCCTCCTTTGCGAGGAGCGAGAGGAGTTGGGATCCGGCGGGAAGGTTATCCGCGGCCGCCGCCGGTTACTACCGTCGTTCTCGCCTTACAGCCGACCGCCATCCTCTACGGCGCTGATACCACATCGAGTGCCAGAAGCGCAAACCGGAAGAAGTCTTGGTTGGCTCAGGGGTCTCATTTCCGGCTTCGGAAAGTTGTTCTTGTCCGTCCTAGGCCCTGAAAACCGCAGTCCGTCCCCGTCGGAGTGCTATTCCAATTCCGACGAGTACTCCGACTATGATCCCAGTGAGTATCCTTTCTCTGCCTTTCAGCCGAGAGGGCGGCAATTATGTTTCTAGGTTTTCTGCGTATGATTTCTAGGCATATTTATATTTTGATTTTCACTTTTGATTTTCACGGCGACCAATATTTCACGGCGACCAATATTTCGTTCGATTTGCTATGTTTGGCAGTGTTTTTTCGCATCATATACCCTGTTTTATGTTACTAGGCTTCATATCGTTATGAAACGCTTCCTCTGCCTAGGTGAACGAAGGGGCAGACATCGCATGTTTTCTTACGTCTGAAGTGATTAGTAGGCGAGTAGCCATGCCTAAACCTAAGTCCAAACCTCAGCTCTAATCCTTGCTTGAGAAGAGCCTGCTAAATTGAGATGCATCAGGAATTTTATTAAAGATGGGATTTTCGATGAGTTGAAGCGTCCTCCGCAACCCTAATTTTTGCGAAGAACTTCATTTGGCGATTGAGAGCCTGTAAGAGCGAAGATGGCCATGGTGAAAAAGACCGATTTTTAACTATTATCGATCATTCTCCTTCGTCAAACTAAACTTTGTTACTAAAATTTGTGTTTTGCCTAAAAAACTCTAACTTTAGTCCAAAGGTCACTGCGTGCACCCATTCCTCCCTTGCAGGGCCGTGCTTCTCATCATTGCCACTATGTTTCAGATGCATCAGGAATTTTATTAAAGATGGGATTTTCGATGAGTTGAAGCGTCCTCCGCAACCCTAATTTTTGCGAAGAACTTCATTTGGCGATTGAGAGCCTGTAAGAGCGAAGATGGCCATGGTGAAAAAGACCGATTTTTAACTATTATCGATCATTCTCCTTCGTCAAACTAAACTTTGTTACTAAAATTTGTGTTTTGCCTAAAAAAACTCTAACTTTAGTCCAAAGGTCACTGCGTGCACCCATTCCTCCCTTGCAGGGCCGTGCTTCTCATCATTGCCACTATGTTTCTACATTCACATTTCAATCTCAATTTTTTAGGGTTTTGGACATTGAAGTGTTCATTTGATACTAGAACCAATTCAAAATTATATTTTAAGAAAGATCATATTTTAACACAAATGAAATTAAATTTTTATGCAAATATGCAATTTTGTATACAAAAATGCATTAATTTACATCTTTGTTTAACAATGTCTTTGCCGGGTCCCAAGCCCCAAATGTAAAAAGTGAAGTGTTGTGAGGTAGTCGACAATCAACATAAAATTTGTCGAAAAATTATGACATGAATTTTTTAAATCTTTGTGTAAATGCTAATGCGTCATCTGGATGCGACACACTGTTGATTTAAATACAATGAAAAGTACGCAAGGGCAGCTATGCCGACGCCTTGGTGTACTGTTAATTAAGCAATGGTTCCCACATTACACACATATGCGGTTAAAGAAGTTAGTCAAAGAAACTAATATTTGGATATAATTCTGGAATATAGATACTCTCACATGTAAATTAATAAAATTATTTCATATTATGGTTCATAGAAAGATAAATAACTTATGTGTTTAAGAAACTAAATGAGTTGGAGAAAATGCTAAGGAGATTGATAATTTAGATTTTAAATTTTGATATTCAGGTAGGAGCTACACTAGAAATAATGCATGTATAATTATAGATAAAAGTTTGAAAGATAATGCTGTAAATATTAATAGAATTTGAGATTGAATTATAGCTCTTAAGTTGTTGTTGATACTAAAATTTTTAATGTTATAAGTGCTTATGCTCTTCAAGTAGGTTTAAATATAGGTTTCAAAAAAAAAAAATCTGGAATGACCAGGAAGAATTAATACAAATGATACCTCTTGAAGAAAAAAAATTTATTGGAGGAGAATTAAATGAACATGTTAATAGAGTGATAGAACATTTTAGAAATATTCATGGTGGCTATTTTTTTGGAGTGATTAATAAAGAAGGTAGAACCATATTAGATTTTGCTGTAGCGCATGACTTTGTTATTTGTAATGCTTTTTTTAAAGAAAGAGATAAACATATTATTACTTATAAGAAATAATTTAATAAAACACAATTGATTATTTTCTTATGAGAAGAAGAGATTGTCTAGAATGTAAATACTGTAAGGTCATTTTAAATGAAAATTTAAGTACTCAGCATCGATTATTAATTTTTGAATTTTAAGATAAAGAGTTGTAAGATAAAAAATACTAGGAATCATTGTCATAGAATTAGATGGAGTTCCCAAAAGACAAATAAAATTATTTTTATGAGTAAACTTCAAGCTTTTAAAATTTGTGATTTTTACGAAAATACAAATTTTATGTAGGATAATGTAACAAACACTATTAAACAAATGATAAAAAAATGTATTTGGGAGAATTAAAAAGAAAAATTTCTATAAATAAAAATAATTGTTGTTTAAATAATAATGTACAAGAAAAGATAAAATATAAGAATAAAAATTAGTTTAAATGTAAAACCTTATATAATTGGAAAAAAAAAATATAAGATGACCCGTAGAGAGTCTAAGAGAATAATTTTTAGCGCTAAAAATTTGTTTCAGTGATCTTTGTGATAGATTAAATGCTAAAGTGGGTAAAAATGTATGCATAAACTAGCCAAAAAAAAGATAAAAGAAATGTTAAGATTTAATCCAAGCAAAGTGTATTAAAGATGTAAATAAAGAAGTGTTTTTCTTAGAAGATATTCAAAATAAGTAGATGACTATTTTGATAAACTTTTCAATGAAGTTTTTGAAAATGCAATCAACCTTAGTGCTCTTAACATCATTAATAATAATAAAATATTTTATTTTTACCGTCGCATTTGTAAAAAAGAAGTTGAATAGACTTTAAAGAGAACAAAGGATGGAGAATCAATAGGATCTGATGATATCCCAATTAAGTGTGAATATATTTAGGAGATTTAAGAGTTTCTTGATTTTCTAAACTCTTTAATATTATTTTAAAAACTAAAAAGATGTTTGTTGACCTCACTTTTGTGAGGATTTATCCCTACTATCTACACAAGCTCAAGCCCTCAACTCTTTGGCTGAGTGGGTTTAGGGTTTTGAAAAGGTAAGTGCCTGAATTGGTAAGTGCCTGAATTGACTATCAGGGGCAAACATACACATCTTTAGTGGAGTCAAATCAAATGAAACTTAACCTTAACCCTATCTTGACCTGGATGAGTCCATATGGTTAACCCTTGATCAACAACTTCAACACAGGACCATATGATCAATCCATTAACCCTATGGTCAACACATCACCATATGGTCAACCTGACCATTCTGGTCAACTCTTGGTTAACATGGTCAATCCTGGATCATATGACCAATCCATTGACCCTATGGTCAACACATTACCATATGTTCAACCTGACCATTCTGGTCAACTCTTGATCAACATGGTCAATCTTGAATCATATGACCAATCCATTGACCCTATGGTCAACCCAATCCTCATATGGTCAAATTGATCGTTCTTGTTTACCCATAATTCAATACATCAACTCATGGTCCAATTGGTTAACCTATGGTCTAAATGGTCAGTATTGGTTTGATAGCCAACCTAGGTCAAATGGTCAACCCTAAACAACTATGGCCAACTCATGGTCAACACAGTCAACATGATCAACTTTTCATTCTCCTAATTAATTAATCAATTAATTAATTAAAAGAAAGAATTTAAAATCCATTAGGCTTAGGTTGATACCCCGTCTAACAACGGGTCATCCATGACCTAGAATAACCTATCAGGTTACATGACCCACACCCTACCCATATTCCAAATAAAACCAAAAAGAGAAATAAAGAAAAAGAAGAAAGGACAAGTGAAATTATGACTACCTACCCCCCTCATACGTGGCACCCTGGTCCAAGTGACCCAAGTCTCTTCATGCTTTGGTCAAGGAGAACTTCTGCCAAGCTCAACCACGCCACCTCCTCCCTCCTCCCTCCTCCCTCCTTCAATGCCTCCATGCCATGGATTTTTTCTCCTTTACTCCATTGGAGCCAACTTTGACAAAACTTCCAAGGAGAGAAATTGCCTCCATAACTCCTCTCCCTGATCTCTGAAAACACTTCAGAGGAGTCAAGGGATTCTCCCTAGGCCAGCTTTGGCCATATCCAAGCCCAAACCCGAGAGCTTAAGAAGGGGAGAGAATTTCCTAACCAGTGCCTTAGACCTCTGACCCTCTACACAAAAAACCTTGCCCTTGATCCATATAAGAAATTCACCCTACTTTCAAGCCTCCTCCATGACCATGAAACCCTAATTTTGTCATCGAAATCCATGACAAATTTCAGGTATGACATAAACCCTACCAAAACTTCAAAATAACTCTTCCAAAAGCTTCCCTAAGCTTTACAAAGACATTCCCAATCAAAATTAAGCCACGTCGACTCTGCTAACCTAGCTCAAGACCAAACTGTGAGACAATTTCACCTAACTCATACCTAGACCCGATTTCAAATCAAATTGAGCTAAGGAGGAGCTGCGTAAGGTCAAGGCTATCATGTTTGATAAACCCAATTGAGGTCACACCTCTTGGGCAAATGTATGGTTCTAAAACCCTAAAAATAGCCTTGGATTTGGTCTTTTGTGAAAGAAATATGCACATCATGTTTAAGTAGCCGTATGGATTTGTTCTCCTTGGTTCGATGAAGTTTTAGAAACGAATCTCGTGAGGTTCTATGGAGAATCAAGGGAGATATTACTATTTGATCATGAAATATAGTCGGTTAATTGTTTCGTAGGGACGATGAACCATTGCCGTTCATTTTGTGCATAAAAAATGAACGGCGTTGATCAAATTGGACTGCTGAACGATTCATATGAAGGAGGCCGAACAGCGGGCCAGCTCGGATGACAACGTGGAAAGCACATCGAATATGAGACCGCCGCGTGAACTTCGGAGCTGCCGAGGATGACGGTTTGCCGCGTCTAATAAATAAATATTAGAGATTTCTAAATTAATTAATGCTAAAAAACCCTAATTAACTTTAAAAAATGATATATTTGCCTAGAGAAATCACAAAAATTAACCAAAAATACCTTTAAATTGGAGATAGAGGGGAAAATTATAAAAATAAAATTGACAATAAATGATTATATTTAATTTATAATTAATCAAATACTTTAGAGAATATTTTAATTATTAAAAATTACTATAAATAAAAAATATGGAAATAAGTTGATGGCTGAAAGCTGTCGACTCATATTTTTTATTCTACCTACATAATAAAATCTTGGTTGAGTCACAATAAAATGTTAGTGTTAAAGTGTGTTTTCCATTCAACATTCCCAAGTGAAATGTGTGTTTTCTATTCAACGTTTTTAAGTTGAAAGTTGTCTTCTTCTAAGTTGAAAGTTGTCTCATTCTATGTATTTACATGCATAACACTAAAATATACTACCTTTTTTTTATTCTTATAGACTCATTCATAACCAACTTTAACTCCGAATAAGTTAACAAGATTTTAGATTTGATTTTTTGTTATAATTTTCATCTTTTTCTTTCATAATATTATAAACTTCATTTTTTTATCTTTTTCTTTCAAGATCATAGACTAGATCATAGACTTGATTTTTTGCGAGGGCGTCCCCTGGAAGCGACGCGCTGTATAGCCTGAACACAGTGAAATGTGCAAGGGTCAGGCCGCTACACCAGCGCCCGGGTGTAGTGTTAAATAAGCAAGGTTTCTCACATTACGGATGGATGCGGGTAAAGAAGTTAGTCCATAAAATTAATGAAATTATATTATGATAGAATTTTAAAATATAGATACTCTCAATGGTAAATTAATGGAATTAGTTGATATTATGATTCATAGAAAGATTAATATTTAATGTATTCAAGAAACTAAATGAGTTGGAGAAAAGACTAAGGAAATTGATAACTTAGGTTTTAAACTTTGGTATTCTGGTAAAAGTCGCAATAGAAATGGTGTAGGTGTAATTATAGATAAGAGTTTGAAAGATAATGTTGTAAAAATTAATAGAGTTGGAGATAGAATTATAGCCCTTGAGATCATCATTGATACTAAAATTTTTAATATTATAAGTACTTATGCTTCTCAAGTGGGTATAGATATAGGATCTAAAGATAAATTCTAGAATGACTCAGAAGACTTAATCAAATGATACCTCTTGAAGAAAAAAATTTTTATTGGAGGAAATTTAAATGAACATGTCGGTAGTGTGGTAGAAGATTTTGGAAATATTCATGGTGGCTTCAATTCAGGAGTGACTAATGAAGAAGGTAGAGCTATTTTAGATTTTTTTTAAGCGTATGATTTTGTTATTACTAATACTTTATTCAAGAAAAGAGATGAGCATCTTATTTTTTATAAGAATGGATCTAATAAAACACAAATTGATTATTTTTGTATGAGAAGAAGAGATCGTCAAGATTGTAAAGATTGTAAGGTCATTCCAAGTGAGGATTTAAGTGCCCAACATCGTTTATTAATTCTAGATTTTAAGATGAAGAGTTGTAAAATAAATAATACTATGACTCATCATCGTAAAATTAGATGGGGGAACTTAAAAGACACATATATAATTATATTTATGAGTACAATTCAAGATTTCAAAATTTAGAATGTTCATGATGAAGTAAATGCTATGTGTGATAAAATGTCATGTGTGATAAAGTAACAAACACTGTTAAACAAGTAGTAAAAGATGCACTAAAAGAATCAAAAGAAAAATTTTTTTTAAATAAAAATAGTTGGTGGTGGAATAATAATGTGTAAGAAAAGATAAAATATAAAAAGTTATGCTATAAAAATTAGTTTAAATGTAGAAGCTTAGAGAAGTGGGAAGAATATAAAATGACCCGTTGGGAATCTAAAAGAACAATTTGAGAAACTAAAAATTCTGCCTTTAGTGATATTTATAATAGATTATATACTAAGGAGGGTGAAAAATATATGTATAATAATCTAGCCAAACAAAGAGAAAATAAAAGTAAAGTTTTAACTCAAGTAAAGTGTATTAAAGATGAAAATCAAAAAGTGCTTTTCTTAAAAAAATATTCAACATAGGCGGGCGAGTTATTTCGATAAATTTTTTAATGAAGTTTCTGAAAATACGATCCTGAAAATACATGAAGTTTCTGAAAATACGATCGACCTTAGTGATCTTAATATGATTAATAATAATAAAACGTTTCATTTTTACCATCACATTAGTAAAAAAGAAGTTGAGGAGACTTTAAAGAAACCCAAGGGTGAAAAATCTGTAGGACCCGATGATAACCCAATTGAAGTATAAAAATGGCATTGATAAATGTTACATTTGTAAAAGCTTAAGTGCACATGTTAGATGTGTTAATATTATTTTAAAAACTAAAAAGATGTCTGAGAGTGGAGGAAGAGTATTTTGGTCCTCATTTTTAAGAATAAAGAGATGCACAGAAGTGTGCAAATTATAGAGGAATTAAGTTGATGTGTCATACTTTAAAATTATGGGAGAGGGTAATGAACATAGGGTAAGACATCTTACAAAGATTTCTCATAATCAATTTAGATTTATGTCGGGCAGGTATACCATAGAAGCTATTTATTGAGAAGTTTGATCGAGAAGTTCAGAGATAATAAGGAAAATTGACATTTGATTTTTATTGATTTAGAAAAAGCTCCCGATAAGGTTCTAAGAGATATCCTTTGGAGAGTTCTTGAGAAGAAAGGTGTTGATTTGACTTAAATTCAAGTCATTAAAGATATGTATACTAGAGTTGTTACTTGTGTTCGAATTCAAGGAGGATTGACCAAATATTTTCCTATTTCTGTTGGATTACATCAGGGACCAGCTTTAAGCCCATATCTTTTTGTTTTAGTTATCAATGGTCTTACTGGATATTTATAGGAGGATGTACCTTGGTGTATGTTTTTTGCTGATGATATCCTTCTCATGGATAAAACGAGAGAAAAAGCCCATGAAAAACTTGAATTATGGAGGTCTACATTGGAGTCTAAAGGTCTTCATTTGAGTAGAACTAAAACAGAATATATGAAATGTAATTTTATTAGTAGTAGTACCTCTAGTGACAGAAGTGTAACTTTAGTTGATCAAATTATTAAAAGGTGTGAACGATTTAGATATCTCGGGTCTGTTGTTTAAATCGATGGTGATATAGATGGGGTGTTAATAGTAGAATTCAAGTTGGTTGGTTGAAGGGGAGGAATGGTTCAGGCCTTTTGGTGTGATAGAAAAGTACCGCTTAGACTGGAAGGAAAATTTTATAAGATGGTGACGCTGAATGTTGGCCTTTAAAAGAGATGCATAATACTAAGTTAAGTGTTGCCGAGATGAGAATGATTAGGTGGATGAGTGGCTTTACACTTAGAGACAAAATGCAAAATGAATATATCCGTGATAGGGTTGGTGTAGCTCATTTGACGGACAAAATTAGAGAAAGTCGTCTTTAGATGGTTTGGTCACATTAAGTGTCGACCATCTGATTTTCCAATTAGGAGAGTAGATGTTTTAGATTCAACTTATGTTAAGAATGACAGAGGTAGACCTAGGAAGACTTGGGCTTATTGCATGGCTGTGTACGGGTATTTTCTGGCCAGTTCAAATTTTGATTTCTACAAAAAATGTGCAATCTTCTAAACTCAGATTAAGGGATGTGAATGAGTGTGTTGAGTTTTTCTCAAGTTTCCCTATCTTCTTGTGATGCGCATATTTTTTTGTAGAATCCACTAAGCTCAAATTAAGGGTTGAACATAGCGTGTACATATGTTTTTTTGGTAAGTTATTATTTTTGGTGTTGCACAATTGTGTGTAGCCCTTCAAACTTAATTAAAGGTCGTGTATATGTCTTTTGTGGGCAATATTATTTTTTAGTTTCTCTGTTGTACATAGTTGTGTATAGACCATTAAACTCAATTTCAAAATCTTACACAACGGTTTACAAGTGTTGTTTGGTTATTTTTTTCAATTTTTTTGCCGTACACAATTGTATACACGCCTATAAACTTAAATTAAGGGTTTTACACAACCATACATATATATATTTTTTAGAAATTTAATTCAGTTTTTGATGGTGTACAATATTGTGTACAATTCTTTAAACTCAATAGTAATGCTTGTACACAGTTTTGTACATATTTTAATTTGAGGATAGCAAATATGCATTGTTCATTTCAAAAGTTAATTTTACTATTGTCGAATGGTATTAAATTTCACCATAAAAGAAGAACGAAATAAGATTTTAGTAACAAGTTCTTCTTCAAAAAGGAAACCAGTCCATATCTCACGTAGTGGCATAGGGGCTATTTGATTTGCTGAAAAGAATGTAGTGTAAAAGAAATTTAGTTAAAAATAAATGAAACGTATTGAAAAGCAAATATGTTTGTTTGGATGAATACATTGCAAATGCATAAATTTGTAATTTTGTGTTTTGGTGGGTATGCTACAAATATAGCGTAAAACTCTTGAGTGGCTGTTGGTGGTGATATCGTCCTAGTGGAGGTTAGCGGTGGAGTAATTATGGTGGGTGACAGGCTAGTGGTTGTCGGCTAATGTGGTGCGCAACGGTTGACAGTGTTGATAGTGTCGGCAGCAGCGACGCAAGGGTCGTTGCTATGGCTACAATGGCGGCACAAATGGGCTTAGTTCGCAATAAATTTGGAATTTGCCTAAATTCGGCTATTTGAAATAGACCGAAAATGAACAAAAAATTGCTTTTGAAATTCATTGTAATTTTACATTACATTCCAATTTTCTCAAACGAAACACCCAAATTTTGCAAAACCCAAGCCTTCAGAATGCAATACCCCTATTTTTTTGTAAATAAGATAGGCCCTTAGTAAAGATATTAATTACACACATAAAATCAATGATTGTCTGATTTTAAGAGACAGAAACCGTGATAGAATTGTCCTAAAGTGAAGAATCATGCCATGTGTCTACCTCACACTTGTGAAGCATTTGAATAATACTTCTAACAAGCACACACATAAAAGAGAGGAAATGTAGATTTATATTTTCAATATTTGTTGCTCAATATTGTTTTTACAACCCTCAGGAATCCTATTTATATGCTGTAAAAGATCTAAAATTAGAAATCACGCAAAACCTATACAAAAATTACTCAACATAACATACTTAGATTAATATTTGCAGTATAAATTCCTCCATAATTCCTATTACATAATTGCAATGGGAATCTAACAAAAATGGTAAAAAATTATCTTAAATAGAGAGACGATAGAATGGCAGCTGTTAATCAATGGTGGTGAGGGTTCAATACTGGAACTGGAAACAGTTGGAGGCATATGGCAGCACAATGGAAATAGTGGGAGCCAAAAGGTTGGAATATGAGACAGCTAATGTGGGTAGCGGAGAAGTGGCATTGTACCTGATGCTCTGTATTCTTACAGCTTATCATTATTTTTACTGTTGTTTATCTTTATTTGATATCTATGCCTTGATGGCCTATTACTAAAGCATGACACGATCCATAGCACTATCTGTTAGTTAACTTGACCAAATTTGTGCATTTGCTGTTTGATCTCCATTTTAGTCGGAGTTTGAGGTTCTGGCTATTTTCATTAAAAGAAAACGAAATTTAGAGGAGATTTCATCATTGCAAAACAATTTCTCCAAGGGTTGTCTACAGTACCCATAGCATCTCACTTTTAGCACTTCTATGGTTATTATGCATGAATCACATGCTGGAGAAATAATATAAAATAACTCTAGAATTTTCAGGCCAACTAGCTAAAAAAACAAAGGCTTTTCTAATTAGCCTCCTTTCAATTGCAGATGAGCATGAGGATCAATTGCGCTCTGATGATTTAGCCGCCTTTAAAATTGTAAGTTTTTTTCTCATTAATCACCAAAAAGCTCTTTAATATGTACCCAACCTTTGCTATAATTTTTTTCTTTTGGTTTTGTGCTTCTCTCCTCTTTTCTTTAATACCATTACCATTATCTTGTTCTTCTTAAAAAAATGCTAAATTTCTTTATTATCTTTTTGGGCAGAGAGAATGTGAGGCAGATATAAATATGGAGGCACTAGCCATTATTCCAAAAAGCGAAACAAAGCTTGTTATTGAGCAGTTGCTTATGCAGGAGACTTTTACGAGGTAGCTTAAAGTACATTGTGTATTTATATCAGGTTTTTAGCACTTCAGGTATAGAAGTACTTTTCTTCAGTGTTTATCTTTGTTATGCTCATATAATTTTCTTCATTGAAGACCTTTCCCAGGGATGTGCAGGAGAAAAATATATTCAAAGCACTTCTATTTATATGAACGAATTATTAATATCCTAATTTTGTTTATGTTTTTTGAACATGTATGATGTATATTAGCATGATGGAAACTAATTCCATATTATTGGTCTAATATTTTTATGAGTTCAATGCTTCTGTTGATTAAACTATTGCTGTATTAGACAATTGTTCTTTTCTTATAATCCATGCAACTGGCTGGATGAAGCATCTGCTTATTTGCTGTTACACAGCTATTGACATGCTTTGCTCTTTCGCCTAAAATATTAGCTTCTTTTTTTCATGTAGAATATGAGCCGTGTTGAATTGCATATTTTCCTAACTATTAGAGAATAAGTGCATACAAGTTTCCTTCTTTTTCAGTCTTATGGACAATTTCATGTACTAAACTAGTGCTTCTTCTCAATGTTTTTTACCAGAGACGAATGCAACAAACTGGTTGAGATAATTCAATCACGGGTACCATACACAAATTCTATAGAAATCGGTGAGGGAACGCAAAATGCGGCGCCAAATTTGAACCATGACAGGAATCTCTATGGAATATCCAATTTCTCTTCCAGAAGTTTATCTCCCTTTTCTCCACGATTTTATACCCAGGAAGCAGTTTTTTCTGATCTTCGCAACAAAGCTGTTATGGAGGCAAAGAAATGGTTTGAAGAGAAAAAACTGTCTCCTAGTTCTACATATGATCAAAGTTATGGGACTTCCATTTCGAACACGCTCATGAATCAAATTGTTAGTACTTATTCTTTGTCTTGTTGATGCTTTGCGATATCTCCCTTTAATGGTCTATAGTTGTTATAGGTTTAAAGTGCATTTGATGAACACAGTTGCTGCCAGTTTTTAATTATCAACAAATAAGCAGTGATGGTAAAACGTATTTAAATTTTTCCTTTGCATTTATTTGGAGTTAAATGTGTTTTGCAGCCTTTGGAGGAAGATGTTGGTTCACCAATTGAGATGGCTAAATCTTACATGCAATCGTTGCCTCCATGGAGATCTCCTTCCTTCAGCACCAATGGCCTTATGACGACACCTTCACGTTTGAGTAGTGCCGGCAATTTTGGAAGTCATTTGATTTCTACATCAGAGGTATTTATGGAACAACTTAATAAGAATATGTGAGATATTTCTGAATTTTATACCATTATTATGGTGGTAAGGTAGCTTGTTAATGTAGAAATCTTTTCCTATGCCCTTCATCTATTTTCTCTTCCACTACTTCCCCATTCTATGAGCAATGGCTCTTCCTCTTGCGGCATTCTGCAAAATGCCCTTCTTCATGCCTCTTCCTCCAATCGTATTTTCTTGTTATGACCTTTCTTGCAAACTTGGAGGCTTCTGTAATCCTGAGGTTGTACAAATTATCCTTTCCTAATAGGCGGTTTCCTTTGTCACAACCCTAACATGATCATAATATTATTATCCAGGCTACACCTTGATCCATATTTAATAAATATTTCAACACAGCAACAATTGGGCGTCTAAATTCAAAACATGAAGTTTATCTTAATCAAAACAATAATTAGGGCGTCTAAATTCAAACCATAATTATAGAATCCATCCATCAATTACACGCCATCCATTGGTCCTTATAAATTCTATTCTTGATTCACATAATCATTTCATAAGCTAGATTTTAAATATCATTGAGCATAAATAAGCCTGATAAATTCCTCCTACATAAACATTGTGACAAAGTAGGAGAGGTTTTAAAATTCCTTTAGTAGATTAAAGAAATCCTGAAGATGCTAAGAAAAATAATCATTTTAATACATAAATTTGGTACATATACAGAAGGGCTTAGCTTTCATATTTCATTGAGCATAAATAACGCTTATAAATTCCTCCTACACAAACATTGTGACAAAGTAGTAGAGGTTTTAAAATTCCTTTAGTAGATAAAAAAAAATCCTTAAGATACTAAGAAAAATAATCATTTTAATACATAAATTTAGTATATATACAGAAGGTTTTAGCTTTCATATAATTATAGAGTGTAGCTCTGAGGGTTTGATGTGCAGTCTTTTGTAGATGTAGTGTTAGCAAATTCATAGTAGAGATAAACTATGATATATGTACAGCCCTAAGCACTTACAAATAATCACAACCGTCTCTATTTTCATTATGCTGAACAATCCTATTAATTATAGTAAGCATGCAGCCTATGCATCTGATCTGTGACTAATAAAACAAATTGTGATGCATGCAAAGAAGATGCCTAATGAAATGAGTAGGAATAGTTTTAAATGGGACTTCCAGTTAGTCTTAATGATGGAACTAGTCTTTTAGTAATGTTACAATCTCTTTAATGGCCAAATTTTATTTCATTTTTCACCAGTATCTTTCTCAAGGCAAAAAAATGGGTTTCCAAAATATTAGATGATCAAATAAGATGTTTTAGAAAATGATTGGTATCTCTTTAGGGGACAATTGTTAATTTATTTTTATTTTTTAATTCTTGATTCTATTTTTTGATTGAAAGGTAGAGTGGAAGTTGTTGATAAGGCAACCTGCCAAGTTGATTCCAAATGCATTCAATTTTGTTGAGCGGCTAGTTCAGTTCAAATGTTCCTTCAAATTTCTTTAATAATGGAGTTAAAATGTGAAGTGAAGATCTAAATTAAGTAATGGCTTGATAAGTTGGTGGACTTCTCTGTTAATTTGGTCAAGGTTAAATTTTGGGAGCCGTAATAGGTTATAGTTACAACTTAAGCAAGCATTAGCCGCACAATCTTAAATTCATGTTTCAAAAATTTAATTTTATCTGAATTTTGATTTTTTTTAATTACTTTTTGCTGCTTTCTTACATTTATAAATAGAAAGTCAATGATTTTGTAGAAAAAATTTACTTATTAAATATAAATTTTTTCTTCTGGAGTGGAAACTTATACATTTTTTTGGATGCGATATTATCGTTCAAGTACGAGACTTGATTTTTAGATTTTTCTTTTACTCAATACTTATTTATTTACTTATTGCCATCAAAATGGAATTTGATTTAGCTGTATCTGTGAAATAGCTTATATTCTATTTGTGTGAATGAAATGTAGATCTGTTGTATTTCTATATTTTCTCAAATTATTTTGGTTTAGCCCTCTTTGGATATCCATTGCTTTTCACATGGTTATGTCTTCTTTCTATTTTTTACCATTCAACATTATTCAGACAATTTACTCTTGAATCTTTGTATTTTGCATGAATATATATGTATGCTGTCGTATTAGATTGCTTACATTTGATAGAGAGTGGCTGCAACCGTATCAATATTAATGTAGCATTTTTCCTATCAAATTGTTTTACGGATTCCAAATTCTTATCGCTTTCTACACTGTTCTTTCAAGGGTTTTCTACAAGCAAAATTTACAATGTTTTTATCTTTCTTAGGGCCTCCTGTTTGGTGCTCTTCCTGAAATTCCTCTTATTTAGAACATGATGATCTGAGCTTTGCTATAACATAAATCTTAAAGAAGATTTATAAAGAAGATTTATACAACTTTAATTTTAGGATAAGAGAAACACAGGAGTGTTACTATAGATATAACCACTGATTTGTTGATTTAATGCTACAAATTTGAGTATACATTCCAATTATAACACACCGTAACTTGGCTCTGCGTTGAAGTAGCATCATCCTCATTATTATCAATGCATCATTTTATTGTTTCAAACATCAACATTGTTAATGTTTTTTTATTTTTTCATTGTTTTCTTACAAGCAAAATTTCCCAAAATATTTTAACCTCATTGGGAATTCCTATCGAGTTCTTCTCTTCAAATTCCTCTTATATTGAACATGATGATATGAACTCCACCATAAATATTAAAGAAGAATTGTAGGTCCTTTTTTTTTTCATAACAGAAATCTTGGAGTGAATTAAAGATACACTCTACAACGAGGTCTACATTGAAATTACAGCAGAGCCAGAGTAACCAAACAGGCCAACATGCATCATGAAAGGTAGTACTGATATTTGGGGAAAAACTATTTGCAAGGAAATGAGAGAACCAGAGCAGATTTCCAATTTTTAAACCATGAATCATTGACAACTTTAGATAAATGATGCATTTAAGATAATGATCCTCATTAATTGTTTTGGTTCTCAAAAAATAAATCCCTTCATTGATGGACGCAATGCCATTTAATAGGAAATTTCATTGATAAGTTGAAGTGAGGTTTGAAATTTTTTTGGGTTGTTACAGATTCTATTGTGTGTAAGACTTGAGATACTGTGTAGCATCAACTAGGAAGTAAAAGAGGAATGCTAAAGGAAATATGGTTAGAATTTGTGCAAAAGATTTGCAAAAAATAAAGCTTAACAGCTTTTGCAATCAACGATAATTAATGATGAATGAGGATTGATTCAGTCAACCCCACTTATTTGTGAAAAAAATTGTGATCACGAAGAAAATCATGTTAATGCGTGCATGCTTCTATTTTTTTGTTTGCATGATGCTTCTTTTCTAGATTGTAACAGGCCAACTAAGATGTAAATCAATTTGTTAAAAATTGCTGTAAAAGTTGGAGGGCTTAAATTAATTTTGGATGTTTGTTAACCTATTTTTGGTGTTAAGCTTTCTAGCAACCTTCCAGATATTATGGCCATTTTATTGATGCTACGTGACTTATTCTAGTCAGAAGATGAAAGTGACCATCTTGGGGAACGAATTTTAAAATTTTCCATTGCAGTCTGAAAATATATTATAATATGAATACTATATAAATCTTTTTTTTGAAAATTCTCCTTTTATTGTGAAATCATGAGCATGTTGCAGAGAATTTACATAGTCGCTCCTATTCATTTTTAATTCATTATCAACACGTCTTTGTGTAAATCTGCATGTAGCTTAAGAAAAGGGATTACCTTGCCATTGGATCTTCTAACTTGGAAGAAAATCAAAGGACTTATCTGAATTCATTGGATAATGAACAAGCGTTTTCTAAGTTGGATCATTCTAAGTTACTCTCCAGGCTTTCTGTACATGAAGCTTCTACAATACCATCTGCAGTTGAAAAATGTTTCAATGAAGTTCAAGGTATAACTTGGAGTTTTCTACGTTCTAAATTGTTATTCATATACTTTCTATTTGGTGATGCGTCTGGTGGAGACAATTTTTCACATAAATCTCTTGTGATACAAGATGGAAATGCTGCTGGGCCTGACCAATTGATGGAGGCAGATACTAGCATTTCTGTAGGAGCCATTTTGCAACCCCAAGATGTATTTAAAGAGTCACTGGAGGCACCCAAGGTAAATCATGTTTGTTATGTTTGCTTCAATAGATGGATGGACTGCAGATATTTGCTTCCTCTCATGATCTTGAATCGATAGAATTGATATTTTTGGATTTTGTAGCTGTTTTCAAGATACTGACATGGACTAATTGTGTGAAGAATGATGAAATGACTTTGCCATCCGAAGAGCAGATTGGCGGTATTTCAGCTCCGGAGGATTCTCTTGTTTTTGCTTCAATAGCTGACAAGAATAATGGTGATTACTCATAGTACTTTAGTATGGAATTCATTTAACACACCTTAGCCCTTATTATCAAATTAACTGTTATTTCTATGTTTTCATTTTTCTTCAGGAGATGTGATTCCAGAAAATGAGACTTTACAGCTTGAGAGTATTACCCCTGCAGAACCAAGGTACACCATTTGTTGCTTCTTACAGAGAAATATGGAAATTTCAGTGAAGCATGGTAGCTATAAAAAGTTCTTTGGTGTGGAATAGTTTGTTTGGTTGGAACTTAAACATTGTTTGCAATCCCCACAAAACCTTGATAGGATTTTCTTTATATTTAAGAAGGCTTTCTTATCGTGCCTTTTATCTGGTATCTTTTTGCATCAAAGTGTGGTTTATTTAGTATGCCTGTCTCCCTTCTGTTTTACTCTTTATTTTAGTTATTCTAAAATCCTTGTAAAATGTCCATAAAAACCCCCTTCAGTTAAATTGCAGCATTAAGGGGATTCTCTCCCAACCATCAGCCTCTTTTAGTTGCATAAAATTCTCCCTCTCCCTGCCCTAAACTTCTTTATAATATCATATATAACTATGAAAATTTCCAATTTTCTTTAATGCGAACAATTCAATCCATCTCATGGAATATTAGGTCTTCTATCAATGGAACAAATTTGAGATCCTGCCGACTCCACCCATCTCTCCTTAACCTTAATTATCCATGTATCTCTTGATTAATCACAAAACTTCCATCAATCCCTGGAAGTCTTGCTCTTGATGCTCATGCTATTTTCTTAACAATAGTAACCGAAGCTATATAACGGCCTTGATACCATCGTTTTCATGCTTCTAATTAAAGGAAAATCATCTCTTCTATGATGGTTGGCTTGCAAATCATTTAAAGGATTCCATATGGATAAAAGCTGCAAAATTGTATGAAATTTAAGTTTAAATGAAATGAATATATACCACAATATGTTTAAGGTTTCTTCTTATGCCAAAATTTTTTGAGAAGCCTTTTAAAAAAAAAAGATGCCAAAATTTTTTGAGAAGCCTTTTAAAAAAAAAAAGATTGTGAGAAGCTTATTTTTTTGACTGTGCTGTTTAAAGAAGCGGGAACATGCCAACCACTAAAAAGCTTGGTCTCTTTTAATAGTGTAACAATATAAGATTTTAAATCACCATCTATATGACACTCATCAATACAAGCAGCAACTTTGTGGAGTAATTCAATGTAATAATGTCAAAATCATAACGTTCTTTTATTATTATTAAAATAGTTATGGCGGGCTTTTAGTTTACCTTTCTGACTTAACCTGAAAATGTGATGCTGGTTACTGTGTTAAAATTATAATAATTTTAAATAAAAATTTTGAAAATTTCTTAAGGCAAATGATTGAATTCTTCTTAAATTTAATAATTCAGCTTGAAATTGAATGCGTGTTTATTTAAACTTGGTATATTTTTTTGAGAAAGATTTATTTTTAAATCTTATTAAGAAATGCAAAATAAAATTGTGATGTTGGCCTCAAGCTAGATGAAGAAAGTTGAGAATTTGTATGGCTAAAATAAATATTATATAAATTATATATTTACCCTTCAAAGAAACTTGTTATTCACTTTTAGCTTGCAAAGCTTCTATCATCATTTATGTTTAATTTCTACTTTTTCCTTAATGTTTAGGCACAAAACATTTCTTCCTCCTGATTTGAAAATAATGCTGATTATTTCACAATGGCATTTGTTTTTATTTTTTTGTTCTAGCATAACTAAAAACTCTGGTGACCAAGTGGAGTTCCAGGCCATCAATTCTATGCAAGTGGATCTTGATGCTGCTTTTAACAATCCTCACCCAACCACTGGTATATTTAAATTTTTCGTTCTCCTTACTGAATTGTCCTTTTAGCCATTCTACTTGTGGAATTTCCTTCGGCAAAGACTTGATTTTGTAGTGGCATTTCTAATGTGTTATTGTAAATTATTCAGTTATTGAAATTTAATATGTTTCTTTGTTTACCATTACTGAGCGGCTTATGGTGCTATAATTAAAAAATCATATATATTAGTTGGTTATTACACCTATACCCATACAAAACATCCAATCATTTTCATCCCTTTTACGCATCTCATGTTTTCATGAAAGCAGCCCCCTGTTTTCGGAATAGTGAGTGGAACTCACAAAATATATAACTTGAATTCACGCTATTGAATGTACAATCATCTCCTTTAAGCAATTGACCGTGTGTCTGTTTGCTTCATGATGGCCCCCCTTGTTTATATTTTCATCGTTTTTACGCTTTAAGTCCTGTTTCTTTTGCATTCACTATATACAGATTCAGAGCCCCCAAATGGGAATCCTCAAATCCAGGAAGAACCAGTTGGACCATCAGAAAAATTCGAAACCAGCAGGTAACCTTCATTCATCAGTATATGATTCTAACCACCACGTCGATTCAATTTGTATTGAGTCGAGTCTTCGATCTCGTGCAGCAATTTGGCAGAAATGAGCAAGGGAGATCCAACTACGACCAGCGCAAGCTATGGCGGTGGTCCTGCAGCGAGTTTCTCAGAGGGTGACCTCGAACCGACGAGCGATGTTTCCATTGGCATCCGTAGAACTCGAGCCAGCAGAAATGCCAGCAAGGTTAAACCTGTTGAGCCAATGCTTACCGACCCTCCTGAGCCGAGCAGAGGCAAGAAGCGCAAAGCTAAAAAGGTTGTTAAGCAAAAGAAATGGAGGGGCTGAGAGATGACCTCATAACCCTACTAATTTAATTTTATTTGTCAGCTTAGGAAGTCTAACTTGTGACAATATTTATGTGGTTCCCATTGTTTGGATGTTGGATGAAAGACATTTAGTCGATGTACATTGTTGGGATGGGAATAGTTGATCACATAATTGTAGTTGTCTTGTATAATTTTTTTTTTTAATGTTACATTAATTATTTGGAAAATTTGGCTTGGCTTTGCTTTAAAATATGTACAAGTGGAGTTTTTTTTTTCATAAATCGTGCTTACCATTCTTAGAAGCTTTCTGAAAATTTAGGTCTCAAAATGGTTGGCTTGCCTTTGTGTGGAGTTTATTGATTTTTTAAAATAAGTTAATTTCAGATGCCTGCTTGTTTCTAAATCTTAGTTTAGTACCAGTGGCGGCCTTATTTAATCAGAATTTAAGTGCTGGCGAAAATTACCGGTGATCTCCAATCAACTATTTTTTTTTTTTTTTTTTTTGTAGCAAATGCTTTTCATCTGTTCGTATTTCAAATTTATCCCATGAACAGATCTAAATGTAAAGGGGGAGTATATTGATTCTTTTTCTAAAAATAACAGTATTGCCATGCACTTCATCATGTTGAAATATAAAAAAAGGAAAATTCAATTACGTATCACTCAATACTTATGTATTTACATATATAGCATCCAGAATTTATGTACATACCATCTTACTTTTGCATGAAAATATTCATTTCATTTTTTCCAAGTTAAATATGGTAGTATGTTTTATGTTATATGAAAGATTTGGATAGTATAAATGTATATTTCTTAAAAAAGGTTTTAGAAATGTAAATTAAAATAGGGGATTGAGTGGTATATATGCAAATGCAAAGTCCAAATGAAACTGGAAATCTTATTGGAAATGTAGAAGCCAAAGAGCGGCGTAGGAAAGGAAAGATAGGAGGTAGGTAGGTAATGAAGTGACCTCAATTCACCAAATTCAAGCACGCAATTAGAAAAGAAAACAAAAGAGTCTTCTCCCAACTACCCTCACCTCATGGAGATAAAGATGATAAAATATCACCAAGAAACTAAAGGAGGACTTGATCAACGGACAGGACTACTTTGCCGGTGGTAACGTGGCGAATAAACATCTGTGAAAAATAAATTGGGTCAATTTAACTACTAAATTATTTAATTAGCCCATCCGAGTCTGTTCAACCATATTTCAGAAATTGTTATTATAATTATTATTATTATTATTTTTCTGTCCTATTAACTCTAGAATGAATATCTTTCTTCGCCTCTTGTATACCTTCAAGAAAATATTAAAATACATGCTAGTGCCTCAATGAAAAGATTGAGACATGGATATAGACAGATAAATACTGAGGATGTGGTATATGTACATTATTAATGTCAGTCTTGACTTTTATGTTTTAATAGTTTGGAGGATTGTGAGGAGGCTAGCTAGGCTGGTGAGTCTAACTAGTTGTCTCGGTGATGATTAGACCTTTTGTGTAGATGGGCCTTCTAGACCCATGAGGCTTCAACTCGTTTTGGTAGTTTGGAGGATTGTGAGGAGGCTAGCTAGGCTGGTGAGTCTAACTGGCTGTCTCGGTGATGATTAGACCTTTTGCGTAGATGGGCCTTCTAGACCCATGAGGCTTCAACTTAGAATACATGTAGGTAAATCATCTAGTATGGATTCAAACAATTCTAATTTATGTTGGATTCAAAGTTTGAACTTCTCCCTAATCTTATTAGATTATTGTTCAAATTACATTTAAAATTTGCTGAAGCCCTATTTGAACATGAAATCAACTCAATTTGAAACACAGTTAAATCACATTCAATTGTTATTCGGATGTGACATGAATATGATCACAATTTTGTTGGAACAAGATTTAAATCTTTATGGTTTGATACAAATTTTAAATACGCACACGGTATCAAATATAAAATTATCATGAGATAAGTAATGAACTTTTGGGCAACATTTCTCATATTTTACGTAGTAAATATAAAATTTTTCAGGAGGTGCGGTAACAATGATCAATCGCAAAAAAAAAAAAAAAAAAAAAAAAAAAAAAAAAAATGTAATGATTTTTTAAGTTCTAGTTGAAAAACAAATAAATTAAGTTCAGATATGATAGTTATTGCTTGGAATAAAAAAAAAAGGTTAATTTCTTAAGGCTTTAGGTTAGTTTAATTTAATAAATGTGAAGTTTTAAATGGTTTAGTAATAGTAGGATAAGAAAAAAGTGCTAGTTCTAGCATTTATCACTTCCTTTAAAGAGTCGTGTTTGACGGCTGATGCCAGATTTGGATTAGTTGCGCCGGAATTAGTAGGGTACACATTGCATAATCGACGCCGTGGTTGCGGTACCTTCGCTGCGTCCTATATTTCAGGTTTCTTTGAATTGCGATTAGATTTTGTTTGATGATAAAATGAGACACTATCTAGATTAAAGCTAGTTTTCTGAAACGCATCTTTGTCCATTTGCTGATTACATGTGCGAATAGTTTTGATAGTAGGTGAATTGAATTTGTTTTGGTACAAGATTGGCTTTTTGCTTCATATTCCTCTTCGTTTTAGTGCTTCTAAACTGTTTCTCATTGAAAATTAGTTTTGCTGCATTTCAGGTTCTTGTTATTTTAGGAAACCATAAAGTGAATTCACAAAATTGTATCTTTATGAGGTTGCTGAACTTTTCTCCAAGATTTAGTATATCTGTGTTCGTCCTTTCAGCTGTGGTGTTAGTAACCTTTTCGTCATATTTCATCGATGACAACATTTGGGGCACAAATCATAAGCTTGATCCTGCGTCTAGGGTTCCGAAGAAGGGCCCCGGCAAACCTCCGATATTTGCCTATTGGCTTTCTGGCACCCAGGGTGAGGGAAAGATGATTTTTCGGCTTCTGAAAGCCGTCTATCACCCAAGGAATCGTTACCTCTTGCATCTTGATGCTGGCTGCACTGCGCATGAGAGGAACGAATTGGCTAGATTGGTTCTTTCTGAGAGGATTTTTCAAGCTTTCTCAAATGTTGATGTAGTGGGCAAGGCTTATGCTGTTGATCGTAGTGGGTCTTCAGTGGTTGCTGCTACACTCCATGGAGCAGCAGTTTTGCTTAAAATTTGGGATGATTGGGATTGGTTCATCACTTTGAGTGCTTCTGATTATCCTGTTGTTACTCAGGATGGTATGAATTTAGTTCGCATTGGCATCATTTTAATACTGTTTACGGTTTCATGTTCTTGATTGAAATCTTCCACTCCATGAGTGCTTGGCCCAATTTACAGAAGCTAAGTGCTAATTTCTTGGTGAAATTATCTCCTTGAAACTTTTTTTCTTGTATGGTGTTTTGCAAGTTGATTGGCCTGTTTTCTTTTTAGTTCCTGAATCTGATTTGAATCCTACTCAACTTAAATTCTTTCTGAAATCATATAGAATGATTGGTGAAGTGTTGGTAGCTAGACCTTCTCCACCTATAGTACATTAAAAACCTGATTTCAGGTGGTGATGTTTTTTCCTGGTTACATAGTCTAGTTTCAACTTTCAAGTAAAAAACTACAGTGTGTGGTTGAACCTGCTGTTCTTATTCTTGGCATTTGATAAAATTTAAAATTTATTTCTTGTTTGAGGTTTTTGAGTTTTCTCACTATAAATTTGAATTTTTTATTTCATTTTTATTACTCGTTAAATTTTAAAACCAGTTCAGAATTTTGTTTTTTATCTTTCTAGATTTATTTTGGATCAAATAGATGTTACAATCAGTACAAGTATGCAATTCTATCAGTTTACCTTTTCTCTTCTTTTGAAAGAAATGTCAACTATGATTGAATGATAAGTAGTGACCCAAGAATGAAAAGCTAAGACTTGAAAAGTCAATTTGATGTTTATGTAAAATAATTTTCCGGTTAAATTTCTCTCAAATACTGAATTTTTTTCTTGAAGGCACACAACTTTTGTTCCTTCTAGAATTATCAGTTATATCAAAAGATTTTAGGCTGCAGCATGAGAAGCTACTCCATTTTATGTTGCTTCAGTCTGAATTAACAATAATTTTTTTTTATTTGCGAACTCCCCACTGAAATAAGTTCTGTATAGGAATTTCAATTATTATGCAGCAAATTTATTTTAAATAATGTGGATTTATTTTCCTTTGCTTTCAACAATGATAAGAAACATGATTTCTTTGCAGATCTGCTTTATGCGTTCACTTCATTGCCTAGGGATCTTAATTTCATCGATCACACAAGTGAGCTTGGGTGGAATGAGTAAGAAAATCCTATAAACTATATAATCTATTTTACAGTATATCTTCTTATAACTAATCTATTTTACAGTGCATCTTCTTTTTATGCAAATATATAGTGTTTGATTTGATGTATTATATATCGATCTGCCTTACCTTTTCTCATTGCCTTGGTGCAGGCCTGAAAGGTTTGGCAAAATAATTGTGGACCCAAATCTTTATATGAATAATAATATGAAGTACTTTTTGGCTTCAGAAACTCGGCCAACTCCTGCTGCTTTCAGAATATTCACAGGTTTGATTTTTTGCTTATTTTCAGGGTTTAATGAACCTTTTCTCCGAGTCTTGCTGGAAAGAACTCGGTTTAATTTGTTTGCGTATATATAATGATTCAGGAAATCTTTGAATTTAAGATTTTTTATGCAACTAAATGCTGTAATGATTGAAACACATGTAATTAAATTTTGAATTCACATTTATTGGCTATCAGTTAAAAAATCATTCACCTTTTTATTCAACCAAAGTTTTCATTGAATTTGCCTCATGTAAAATACACTAATAAAAAATGTAGAAATTTAGAGGAAAGTTTGAAACTACACAACAAAAATTTGGTTAGGATTCATATCATAACAAGTAATCCAGTTGTTGTTTTTCTGAGTAAAATGAACCAGACTAGCCAAATTAAGAAATCTTAGTCTCCACCAATCATCATCATCATTAGCCTTCTCTCAACTTTCAGTGGCCAGTATTATTAACCTTCATTTTTTATTCGTTTCTATTGAATTTGTTTGATGTGATCCTATTTTTTGTAAATCATTTTAAACTACTTTCAGTTCACCTCTTTTTTTTTCTTGATCCCGTGGCATTGATTTTATTGACTCATTTAATGGAAGCGTTTTCTACTCTTCGTTCAATGTATTCAAATCACCTAAGTGTATGTTCAATAGGTATGCACTTTCATAACACTTAAAGAACATACAATCTAGCCAGTATGCAATTTTGCTGAAATATGAGAACAGGTTTGCACTTCCATTACTTTCACACCAATATCCTGTCCATCTTGAACAAATCCTTTGATGTACCACTTCCTTTGCCCAAGTATGATTGTGTTTGGCAGCAGCAAATAAATGAATGTGTAAGAGAGAGGTGCCGGATTGTCAAAAATAAAGCATTTGTCATCTTCGATAACAAATGCTGCAGCTAATGTTTGTAGCTAATGTTTGTAGCAAAAGATGATGAAGTATCAGGGGAGAGACCACCCCCAAAGAAGAGAGGAGGGAAGATGAGAGAGCTTTAATCTTTAATTCATCAATTTAATGATTAATACAAGCCATTGGTATGCTATTTATAGAACTATTATTTAATATCAAAACAATTTGAATTCAATCAATTGTTATCTTACTTAATTTAAAGTTTAAATCAAAGGTCATTCAGAAGGATAATTTATTCTAATTCCAAACTAAATTAGATTTAAAATTCTTATAAACTTCAATAAGCCAGCACCATAACTCACAGCTAGCAAATATCAAATTACTTATTTTTGTTTAAGCAGAAGTGGCCATCCCGGCCATGGCAGGGAAACAAAGGGCCAAAACCATTCATACAAAATTTCTAGCTAAAATTAAAATATGTTCAAAACAGTGCGAAGTGATCTACATTTGATCAGCTTGTTTCGGTTTACTCGACTGACTGATTGTCAAGAAGTTTATAACTTCAAACATTTATATATTTATTTTATTTTATTTTTGAGTCATTTACTTTTTCTGATATTATATTCATTTCATTTCCCTGTATAAAACAGGTTCTCCATGGGTGATACTCAGCAGATCTTTCATGAAGCACTGTATTTACAGTTCAGATAATCTCCCAAGGAAACTTCTCATGTATTTTACCAATGTGGCTTATGCTGCTGAATCCTACTTCCAAACTGTAATCTGCAATTCTCCAGAGTTTCAGAACACCACTGTCAACAATGATCTCAGATACTTTGTGTGGGAAAATCCTCCTACTCTTGAACCACTTTTATTGAACCAATCCAATTATAAAGCAATGGTGAAGAGCGGAGCTGCTTTCGCTCGAAGATTTATGGAGAACGATCCCGTGCTGAAGAAGGTGGACGATTTGATTCTGAGACGAAAACCAAATGGTGTTGCCTTTGGTAAGTGGTATTTAGGACCGGATCCAAATTGCAAGGGATTAGGTTCGGATGTTGGCTCAATTTGTGGGGATATCGATGTGATTGAGCCCCGATCAACGGGGAAGAAACTGAGAAAACGGATAGCTAAGGTTATTTCAGATGAAAGGTTGGTTGCATGCAAATCAATGTAAAGTTTAGGAAGAATATATTTATGTATGTATCATAGTTATGTTATATTCATACAAAATGAGGAGGTGATGCTGATCTTGTTGCACGGCCTTGTATATATGAGGGGAGCATGAATAACCTTTGTAGTAAATAAACTTTGGGAGCAGTCTGCCTCCAGTGAAGTTAATTCATTTTGTTGGAAGGCTGTAGGAATGGAAACTTTGGCTAGTTGGTGCAATTATGAAATTTTAAAGCGTTTATTAGACCAAAAAAAATCCCTTTGGCAAACTCTAATGGTTAATTTTGTGCAACGTAGAATTTTCAAAAGAGAGATGGCATTTGCTCTGAAATGATGATGATAAGGTTTGGTTTTATAATTTTGGGTATATGGAAGGGGATGTGTGATGAAGCTGATCAAGGAAGGTACTATAATGTTTTTCATCTAGTGTCAACTTTAAGAGCGACAAGAAATGCTTAATTTGCTCATGTGAAAAAAGATGACCATCCACATTATTGCACTTAAAAGGTTTGCTTATAAAATGACTATGATTTTATGTCACTCATAAACCATCTATTAGTGAATAAAAAAAATTAGTATTTATTCAAGTGTTGAGCATTGTTGGGATTCCCTGGCCACGGAAATGTTAGGATGGAAATTCAAAGTTTGTAAGGAAGATTTATTTACATGCATACCTCTCAATTCTTGTGTATTTGCATATATAACACCTAAATTTTAATTTTTACACACACGCCATATTATCTAAATATGAAAAAAAAAGGTATATTTTATTTCTTATTTCTTAAAAGTTAAAATTATGATATTTTTTTATGAGATATGAAAAAATTGAGTGGCATAATTGTAAAAAAAGAAGCAGCAGCAAAATTCTATCTATTTGCGGTCTTTGAGTGGATAGGGAATTGGAAGGGAGAAGGAAGGATGGCTGTGTGGGTGAGGAGTGGAGGTTGTGGCGTGAGGCCGCCGCCTTGGCCGCCCGCAGTAGCAAAGAGAGCGCGGAAGAAGGGATGGGTAGGGGCGGTGTGCTGTTCCTTGCTTTCGAAGGCTGATGCGCAGCAACAACTGAGCCAGGTAGGGGAGATAGAGGAGTTCAGTATACCATCTAATCATTTTTTAACTTCAATTTTCTCCTATAAGGATGTAGAAGAAGTTCAGCTTTCATTTTTCTCATACTTTTTGGTCATTTATTTTCTTTCTGGTTTTGTATTTGTTCCTTTCTTTAGTTTCGCTATATTTTCTGTTTTTGATAGTTAGCTTCTTGGATCAATGGCTATTTGGAAAACATATTATCCTTTAGATGTTTTGATGAATGAGTGCGTGTACCCTAATTGTTTAAGACTTAACACGATTTGATCATCAACTTACATTAGTACTTTTAAGGTTGTGGTTTAAGCCACTGCTTTGTTCAGATTGAGCTTATCTGACACATCAATGACTTCAATTAACCCTTATCTTACCATAGTAGCTTCTTTTGGTTAGCATATAGTAGATTCATTTTCATCGAAGCTGTGTTAAAATTAACAATCTTTAACCATTTTAAAAAATGATTAATCATATATCTTGCTTATATCAAAGAACCATAGTTAAGGTTTGGACTCCTGAGATTAGGCCCAGTTGCACTTGGACAATTTTATTATCTATCTTATAATTCAACCCACCAAGATCTAAGGGACACTTGATCCAATGCTCTATGACCAATTCAATCTTGATTAATGTTAGTTCAATTTTTTATCATTTGAGAGAATTGAGCTTAAGCCAAATCGGGCTTCTTTTTTGTTTCAATTGAATCTCAATGTTCTAACATGTCCTTGTACGGTTCATTAAACCTTATTTTGAAGTATTTTAGTTTATTTCAGTTGTGTTTGCCGAAGTTGAGCTCAACTCATGTAATTAGGGCTTGATCAAACTTAATCACTTTTCTACCTCTATCTCATGGATATCATTTAAGCTTAATTTCACTTGGGTATGGTCAATTAATTTTAAACCTCATAGGTAGCTTTCCTCATTTTAGATCATACTTAAGCCTAACCTAACTTAACGTCAATAGACTAAAATGGATTTAGCTTAGAGGATAAATATCCAACCTAAATGAACTGGACACTCCAAATAGACGAGTAGATGAAATTTGCTTGGGTTTAACTATGTTTAGCTGAGCAAGCACAATTACATGGGCACAACTCTATCTAACTAAATAGAAGCAATTCATTTAGGTTTAGTTCTCTCTATTTATGTTAGCGACTTAATATTATAATCATGTTAATTCCTCTTTGATTGGTTGGCTAGAAGCCATTTCTTGTAGCTCACTAATGATGGTAACATTACTCATGGTTTGCTATTACCACCATCTTGGTGTTTTTAGACAACTCTCCAATAACCATAAAAAAATGTTGAAACCCTTCATCCTAGTGGATAGCATTATGTAGTAATGTTAGATATAGGATAAAGATTTTTTTTACTCTTTAACGAAGGGAGTTGTCCCTAGGTTTATAGTTCCCAGGGGTCATTGCTATTTATGGCCATCTCTCTCTCTTTCCCCTTTTTTCTCTCTATGATGGTGAGGTGTTCTTTTCAAGGTTTATAGTGCCTTGAGTTTAATCTACGAGCTTTAAGATTCTCCAGTACATATAATACATTGAGGTCTCAGCCTCTTGCCTCTAGTCCATATCACTACCACTCTTACTTGTTAACACTATAGGCAGGGGTGAAAAGGCTTATAATAAGTTGACTTTACCCTCGGGTGTTGTGATTAGGTTGCTTGAAGTCAATGTGAACTCTTAGAGTAGAAAATGATATTAGATTTAACTCAAAAAGCAAATGTTACTACTAAAAGTAAATCAGTGATTACAACCAAACACACTTAAAAGGGAAATATAATAGCAGACACAAGCAAACACCACTAATGTGTTTTTCAAGGATGGTGGAAGTTGGCTAGGTGGATCAGAATGACTGGCGGGTGTGGCGGCAGCAAAAGAATGCTGATAGCAACGAGGGGAAGGTGCAAAAATGCAGGGGTAGAAAGTACGGTTGCTGTCTTGGATGGTGGTAGCGAGGAGTTAGGGTGGGTAGTGGTGGAACAGTCGGAATGCGGTGTTCCTTAATTGTTCTGGGTGGCAGAGGCAAGGTGAGAGGGCTGGAACCTCAAGAACAAGGCTGGAAAGGAGTGGTGTGGGCGGAAACAATGCAAGAATGGAAGTGGGAAGCGGCTGGGAGGCTACACGAATATTGTGACAACGACAACAGAGGGAAAGTTGCAGAGGAGTGAGAATGTAGAGGATAATCATCACCTTGGGCGAGATACAGTTGCAACACCAGTCGTTGTTGGATATAACCTATAAGGGAAAAATTTGGACGTTGATGACCATCCTAACAGATAACATGAAAATTGCTCACCTAATACTAGATAACAACATATATAAACCTATGATAACTAAGAAGTGGGTTCAATAGGGTGGAAAACACTGCCTTGTAAGAACGAAGACTGATCTTCCCTCAATCTATTGGGATCAAACAGTGTGCGATCGCATTTGGCTCATTTTCACACGAAATGCAAGTTCCACATCACACATGGGATGTCCCGCGCCAGTCTCCTGTGGTTGAGAGAGCTTCACCCTCATATGTTGAAGCTTCTGTCTGAACGTTGAAGGTGACAAAACTACTATAACATCATGGGGTTTAAGGGCCTTCAACTGCGTTGATAAGAGCACCATGACCCCATTGACCCAAAACACCTAAGAAATTTTCCCTACTTGCGAGTAACCATCTGTATCGTCCAAGCATTTGGGGATACACCACCGGATGAAATTGGGATCTCTTGCCAAATATACTCTGCAGGGTCTTCCAAAGGTAGCTCCAGGTTGGCTCTTCCTTATCTGGCACGAGGACAAACTAAAATCCTACTAATGATGACGGCTATAGAGGTAAACTATCAAACATGATGTTCTGACGTGCTTTCTGTGGTGACTAGCCTGTATTTGGAGTCAGCGCCTCTGTCGTGCTTTCCTTTATCATCACTAAAATAGATCCTACTGCCACTTCTTTGCTGGCAATGACACCTGTAATCTTAGACTTTGCAGAGGGTAGGACTATGCGCTTGCCATCCTTGGTGAAGGAGTGGGTATTCCTGAACCCATCATGCTGAGTTCAAGATCCAATTTCCTTAGTCTCCCTAATAAATAGTGGTAGGTATCCTTGGATACCACTTCACACCAAATCTAATCCTATAGCTGGTTCCCAATCAAAAACTCCATGAGACAACTATCAATTTTGATTCTGTTCTTCTTCTTCAACCATGTCAGGGAGTATGCTGGGACTATCTTTGAGTTGTGAGGCTCAACTTGTCCTCCATCGGTGTAGATGCCACATTCTTGTTGCTCCTTCCATCGATAATGAAATTGCATATATTTCATTTCACAGTGCAGCTAGTGTAAAATATATTATGGCGAAGCCACTGCTTATATCTCCTAACCTTAGTTTGTATGACCCATTGAACCCCAAACATTTCGCCATCATCCAGTGGAAGATGGTACTCTTCACCTTTTTCTCCAGCTACCTCTTCGTCGCTAACTTTCTCTGCTACACCATGCTCGGTAAAGGACAAAACTTGGCTCGTCGGGCAATTGGATGTAATGTGTTCAAATCCATGACATCTGAAGTATTTTTGGCTGAGACTGTAGTGGGTGTGCTACTCTTATCAGACTTCTTCTCACTCTGAGTGGCTCTGTCTTTTCTTGAGCAGTCTTCTTAATTTTTTGAGGTGTGCTTTTACTGATGCTTCTAACTGTGGGTGATTCTCTAGATGACGGTAGGTGCCTACTCTGCTTTTGCTGTATCTCTGCCTTCACTACCAAGGTCTGAATGTCACCTAATGACCAAGAAGGTTATAATTGGATCACGTTATCGATGGTGGGCTTCAAGCCTCACAAGTACTTGACGATCACGTGCTTCTCTGGCTTCATCATATCATATTTCAACTTAAGCTACATAATCTATGTTGTGTACTCCTCCACTAATAGGTCCCTCTGTTGTAGATAATGAAATCTTGAAAAAAGAACAATCTCCATTTCTGTAGTGTGGGGGTAGTTATTATCGCTGCAACTTTATCTTCATCTTCTCCCAGG
>NW_018164794.1:476756-493682 GCF_001263595.1 Phalaenopsis equestris | reverse complement strand
ATAATCTATGTTGTGTACTCCTCCACTAATAGGTCTCTCTGTTGTAGATAATGAAATCTTGAAAAAAGATCCTAATGGTAGTGTGGGGATAGTTGTTATCGCTGCAACTTTATCTTCATCTTCTCCCAGGTGTAATATTGCTCCTTCTCCATTTCTCTCCCTCTTCAGGTTCTTCCACCGCAATGAAATGCTCTTCTTCAGCTTGATAGTAGCTGCTTTCACTTTTTTTTGTGATTTGACATCTTGTATTCAAAGATCCTCTTGACGGTCTGCAACCACTCTATGAAATCATCCGAATTGATTCTCCCCTCAAATTCGACAATCCACTTTCACTCCCGAGTCTCTGTATCCTCCAAAAGTCACTTCATCTCTGTATCCTCCAAGAAACACTTCATCTATGTATTATCTAACAAGTACTTCATCTGATGTAGAGTGAGAAAGAAAATTTTTGGGCGGAGATAGAACTGAATATGGGTGGATGTTAGAAACCCCAGGATAAGACTATGGTTACACTAACTCTGATATCAAATAATATCAGAGTTAACCCAAAACAATACAAGGAAAACAAATATTATTATTATAAGAAAATAGATGATTAAGACCAAACACACTTAAAAGAAAAATATAACAACAAACACAAGCAAAACACCACAAAAGTGCATCTCAAGGGTGTTGGAGGTCGACTAGGCGGATTAAAATGGCTGGCAAGTGTGGCGGTAGCAAAAGAATGTTGGTGGCAACAAGGGGAATTCTAAATCCAACTTGAGGTGTAGTCAAAACTGCTCATTGTATTCCTTAAAAATTGCTATGCCAACCTTTCCAATTTTCAAACACTCAGACACAGGTAACATTCAAATTTTTTAAATTTGACGCTGGCCCTTGGTCTGGCTGAATCGGCCAGGGGTTCAACAGGGAAGGAGTCTCGGTCCAGCAGGACGCTGGACTGGCCGACTCCTTCAATGGGACGGGAATTGTAAATTTTCTTTTCATACAAATTAAATACTTAAAAAGTGTAAATTACTAAGAATAAACTTAAAATATCTAAATAAATTACAATAATCTTGATGCACGACTTATATTGCATGATAATCTTTGGTATTCCTTGCTATGCTTGAGATTGTTGGTTTAATAGTTGTCTAAAAAAATGGAGTGCCACTGCCCAACTTGATCCCCAAGAGGCTTACAGTCCTTATCACGCAAGGGTTTGAAGATGGCCAATTGATCTTGATGGGCGACTGCCAATCTTCATGAATACTTATATTTTTTTGGGAAATTTAGATGCATACCACAGAATTCTTTTGTATTTACATATCTAACACTAAAGTTTGATATTTACAGTCATAACAAATTAAGTGTCATAAACTTATGCATGAAAAGATGAATTTCATTTTAATAATGTTAAAGATTTGAAGGTTATGCATGTAAATATGAATGTTTAGGTTTTAGATACGTAAATACATCAGAATTGTGTGGTATGCATGCAAAGGCCCCATTCCTTTATTTGTCTATTGTTATTTTGCCACAGAATGATGGAATTGGGTGCTACCTCTGTAGCGGTAGTGGGTGGTTGATTTGTGATTTCTGCCAAGGACAGAAGACAAATGTGAAGTCCGAGAGTAGCCGTTTCTATCGTCGCTGCCCATATTGTAAAGCTGTAAGTTATATGAAACTAATTGCATGCATTTTTGCAATTTTATTTTATAAACTTAAAAATGTTGTGATAAAAATAGTTTTTCATATTATTGACAACCACTCTAAAAAAATTTATTTTTCCCACAATAATTTCACCATTAACTTTACAGAGAGCTGCAATAAAATCCCAAACGAGCTCTTAGGTGATTCAACATTACCTTTTCTTTTTTTCATGCCATTGAGAAAATCACTAAGCTTTGTAATTATTGCAGGTTGGATTAGTTTTGTGTCCAAAATGCAAAGTTTTCAAGTGCGTTACCTTCCCAGATTTGAGCGATGGTCAGCTATAATTGGAACATATTGTAAATTTTTTTTTTTTTTCATTATTTGTCATCTCCTTATTAACCTTAGTTGAGGTACAGTTGCTCTTTGCTTTGTGTAATTGGTCAGACTTGTTGAATGAGTCTGAATTATTCAAGAGCTTGTCTAAAGTGAATACTGCAACGTCATTATAATTGAATTAAAAGAAGTTTACAAATTTTTTAATGTATTTTTTGCTTGCATGAACTAGCTGTAGTAAATACAGGATGTGGCCGGCAGTAAATTGATCTATCAGAACAATCACGTTCATACGTGCGCAATAAAGAAACCATGGTCAGCTTAGCAGGGTGGACTCTATTTTAGCCCAGATGCCAGTACAAGTGTTCACATTTTGTTTTCATTGATATAGTTATTTTAAATCTTAATCGCCTGAAATTTGTGATCAAAATTGAAAAATATGAAAAATAGATATCGTTCTTAGAAGAACAGCTCCTCTTTCCCCCTCTCTCTATATGAAATACATGGGGCTGTTTTTTCATAGCTTGAAAGAACAATGAATCAGACTGATTTCAGTTGTCTGCATATACCGAACTACAGGGATTTAACAACTCATTGGTACAATAAGGCTAAAATTACAATTATAGAGAGAAAATGTGGCTTAACAATTGCTAGAAACAAATAGAGGTGCCAACAGTAAGAAAGAAGATTTGCCGTGCAGAGCATTCCAACCAATAACATGAACGAGACAATCTCAAGATGAGAAAATGCAGTCTTATTTTATTTCAAGTAAATGGGTGTTTAGAAACTTGGTTTGGATGATCAGGGAAAGTGATTTATTGATTATATGCTTGAATGCATAACACATTGATAATGAGTAATCAATGTACCAAGCTTGAATAAGAATGCAAACGATATTCATAACTGAGCAACTCGCAGATGTGGCAACCAACTAACCAGAAAAATAATAATATTATTCTTAACCTCATAATTTAAGAGGTTTCACAATGCTGAATCAGCCAAGCATTCCTCAAAAGAATGCAAACAATATTCATCCCTCCCTCTTCTGAAACTTATGATCCTAAATTTTAATTTCTTAGGATCAAATTTTATTAGGTTTAAATTGAGAGAAATGCGAACACGCACAATAAACACATTTAAACTCCAAATTATGGCTTGAATTTAAAAAATCTTAGCTTTGGAATTGAGGCTAATTTGCACTCAAATTAGTCTCGATCTTGCCGGAACCGGCCACAAAGTGAAATACAGCTCCTTTGCGCATTCTTTTCTGCTTTTTTTTACTTTGCAAAATTTAGTCTGTATGGATAGGGAACCAATTGAGCATCACTGTAAGACAGACCAATAAAATTTATAACCACAACATAATATTAATTGCCAACAAAAACAGATTTTTAATAGCGAAAAGATAGCTACTAATAAACTCTGGTGCATGGTGATCAGACTCGTGTACTAAAAAATATGAAATAACACAAAATTATTTTACAACAATAATAACTATAAAAAATGACCCTAGACAAATTCACCCCTAGCAGTTTGAGCAAGGGAGATCACGACGCAGCTGCAGAGGCCACAACATCCTCTGAGTCCACCTTTACCTGGAGCAAATATCCACAAATCAATCCTCAAATCAAATAACCAAAGGCTCTAAATGAATCTAAAGTTTTGAGTTGTGACCTGGCTTCAGCTCGTCTCAATAAATGACATGTGGCTCATCAATTCATGAATTAACTTGTTTAAAGACTATTAATATGAAATGCGTTTAAAATATATTCAAAGTTAAGTAAAAAACTATTTAAAATATATAATAATTCTGCTTAATTTAGAATCATTTATCCTAATCGATTCGACTTCATGTAATTGAGATCATACTTGAGTTAGATTTCAACTAATTAGTTAAGCTCGAGCCGTCCAAGGATGGCTTGAACTTGATTGGACTAGTTACAAAAATGACAAATGCCACAACGTTTGTTGAACTGATAGAAGAGCAACCTTGATTTAAAACCCCATTCCTTGGAGTGTCATCAGTCTTCTTCAACATATGAGATCAGCCTGCATACTACAAGGTGGAATGTTGGAAGAAGATATGAATACCTGTTTTAGGTGGTTTAACAAAGCTCCCTGTAGAAGACTTTTAAGCTTATCACACTGCCCGACCATATGACCAGCACTACACAACTCCTGAAGCTGACACCAGAGGCGTTCAATTGCAGCGTAAGGAAACCAGATGGCGGACATCTTCTTCCTTTTGATTGCATCGGCAGCACTCTATCAACATCAATTTGGACCAAAAATATTAACCATTGCTAAATTAAAAAGTTAGCATCAGTCCAAGTGGCTAATTACCAGAGTTGCAAAAGATTCAAGGTACTCAAGCAGTAGATTTGTAGCTTCAGCAAGCCGACCATAATCTATGTACAGTCGGAATAGTGTAGCAGGATCTGGCTGCTGACCTGTCATACCCCAAGAGCTTGCCTTTCGTCCAGCCTAGTATGGGACAATGAGTGAAATAAAACGGTAATCTATAAACCACAATACTAGACTGCAAAGTAAAAGCAAGCATATCAAAAAGGATTATGAGATGAAGAAAAAAAGTGAAAAGATTGCAGTGTGGATTAAAATAAGAAAATAAGTGGAAAAACTGCTCTCTTAATAAGACAACAAAGGATACGCTGATGCAGGGGATGGGGACCTGAATTGGTCAAATGGTTCAATAGGGAGGCTTAACCGGGCCCAACTCTACTTGGGGTTGGGGCAGCCACCCAAGAAAGGGGTCCACGAGTATTCATCATTATAAATAAATTATTTTGTGTTAGTGACGCGGGGCACGGGGGAGGACCGATTGGTCCTCAAGGCAGTTGGGGGGGAAGGGGGCGCTGCAGCCCCCTTCTTGCCCTTCTTCCTTTCCCTCTTCCTCCCCTTTTTCCTTCCTTTCATCCTTTCCATCCTAAGCACTTTCCTATTTTAAATCCTTTCCTAAAATCTGAAATTCTAATTTTATTCTCCTTCCGTATTTCAAAACCTTCTCCTAAAATCTAAAATATCTTTTTATTCTCCTTATTTTAAAAGCCTTTCCTAAAATCTGAAATATCTTTTTATTCTACTTACATATTTTAAAAGCACTTCTCCGCTCGCTGTCCCCCTTTTGAAAGTGCCGACGAGCCTTCTCCACCGCTTCCCCACCTTCCAACCTACTTCCCAGCCACCCAACAAATCTTCCTGCCACCTTTACCTGCTGCCTCCCTCCTCCAGTCCACCTTCCAATCCCTGTCGGCCCCTCTCTCGCATTCGTACTTGTTGTCCCAAGCCTCCGGATGCACCGGGCCAAAATCCACTGCCCTTAAGATACACTTTCGAGGTGTTGGCATGTGTCTTTGTGCTTGTTTTTCGTTTATTTACTGTTTTGAAGAATCGTAACCAATTTCAAATTAAATAATAATATTTGTGTTTCTTTTGTGGATTGGGCTTTCAACTCTGGTATCATTTCTATGGTTTCTAGCATCCGCACCTATCTAATCCACCACAACAATTTTTTTTTTGTTCGTTCTTTCGTTTTTTTTTCTTTTCTTTCTTTGTTCCTTCTTTCTGTCCTTTCACAAATCTCAAAATCGTTAAATATGCCGCAAAGAAGGAATTTGCCCGAGCCTACCCGAGAAGGGACATGGAAAGAATTTCGTCGCCTCCAATAGAGGCCTATGGATATTAAAGAGAAAATCTAGTGGGAAGTTACCCTCGATGGTGATCTAGAAGGTCGAAGGGAAAAATGAGAAAATATGAGGAGAAGCAGAAAACACAGAGTTGCTTCCTCTAGCAAAACCAATATGCAAGTCAAGTTTGTGACAACCAGAAAATATTGCAAGTGTCATAGATTTAAACATGTAGAAGCAGAATGTATAACTAGGGGAGTGATCTATTTTACGGAGTAGAGCATTGTTGAAACCTGGGGTAAGGACGTCATACACTAGAGAGCAGTTCGAACAAGAATTTTTATCTGATGACATCTTCCCCCGTGGAACTCCCATATTCGTGGATGCATCCAATGTCTTTTCTAAGGAACATGCGACTTTTGATGAGATTGTGATTCCCACTCTTCTAGAAGATGGAAAACTTATTGTTGAGACATACAAATTCCACACAGATCAAAAGTGTCATAATTTAAAATTTCAGTGGATGATCTTAGTAACGATCAACTAATAGCATCACAGGCAGTTGCACTTCTAGCCCTCACCCCAATATTCCACATGAAGAGACGAAAAAAAAGGATGAAGCTCTTGTTATTGGAACGAGACAGAAGATGTCAGTTTCTCGAAACTTCAATGGTCAGAGGGAAGACCCAAAAGACAATAAGAATCACCCATTAACAAAACTCTTGCAAACCCTTAAACCAGCTGAGGCCCAACTTTTAATAGATGAGAAGCATATGAAATATTTACTTGTTCAAATTTACCTCGGAAGAACCTACGTCGATGTGTACCTTCAACTTAGATTATACCAAACCAGAACAGCTCGATAGGGGGATATGCTTGAAGGTGGAAAAAGCTCCTCAAAAGCGTTCGGAGTCAGGGTAGCCGTCAGTGAGATCCAGAAACTACCACAGAGAAATAGGATCTTCGACAGATGAAGTCGAAGCTTTTTCAATCTTGGGAGACTGACGCAGGGCTCGGAGGAGGACTGACCGGTAGCCAAGGGAGGGGGGCTGCTACCCCTCTTTCCCCTTATTTCTTCCACCCCCCTCCCCCAAACAAACACTTTCCTTCGTTTCATCCTTTCTTCCCCTTTTCTTTTCTTCCTCACCTTTCCTTTCTCTCCCCTAACCTTTCCTACCTAAGCACTTTTTTTATTTAATCCTTTCCTAAAAACTGAAACTCTACTTTTATTCTCCTTCCTTATTAAAACCCTTTAATAAAATCATCTTCCCCCATGGAATATTTGTGGATACATTCGATGTCTTTCCTCTATGTGATCAAAAGGAACATACGACTTTTGATGAGATTGTGATTCCTACTCTTCTAGAAGATGGAGAACCTATTACCTCTACCTAACCCCTCACATATTCCTCTCCACTGCTCGTTGCCTTTCGACCTACACCCATCCTTTCCTGTTCCAGCCTCCAATTCCTAGCTTCCATATCGGCTACCGCCTCAGGATCCACCAAACATCAAACTTGCCCCCAACACCCCCACACATATTCCTCTCCACTGCTCGCTGCCCTTCAATGTACGCCCATCCTTCCCTGTTCCAACCACTATTTCCCAGCTTCCATAGCCACTAGGGTTGTAACCGAGGGCAGATTGTGCTTCGACTGTATCTTGCTCCAATGTTGTGACCCTCACATATTCCTATCCACTGCTCGTTGCCCTTCAACCTACAGCCATCCTTCCCTGTTCCAGTCTCCATATCGGCTACCGCCTCAGGCTCCACCAACCATCCAACCTACCCCCACCATCCCCACCCCCCTTAATGCTCTCCAACTGTATCGAAACCCCCTCTTCTCTTCCCACCGCCCATTACAACCAACACTTCTACCACTCGCTGATGCCACCACAATCCCCCTCCTACACCCTATTCATGCTGCTGCCACCTATCTGAACTCTCTCACCGCTGTCCCCGGATTATCTTTTCCAGCCCTAGCTGGATATTAGAATTTTGCTCTGTTTTCTGTTCTGAATCGAATCTTGAGTGTAGCCCCATTGTTATTTGAGCAATAAAAAACTGCTTTCATATTGGATTTTGGTTAACTCTGGTATCAAACGCGTAAGCACAAGAAGATGGGTTACTTTGGGGCATGGTGTAAACAAAAGCCTTGTACATTTGTAAAAATCTCCAGGGAAATAACCATACTATTATTTGAAATTTTCAAACGGGATTACCTTGAACATATTCACGAGCCAAAATGGCAGCTCAATCTGAGGATCACCATACAGAAGCGTTTCAGCTACAACAACAGGCAATCTCTGGTGTATCTTCTTATATTTCTCCTGCAGTTCATACATCATCATAGACCATTACCAAATTTTATTTGGGGAGCAGGTGAAAAGGAACCACTAATGGCATTAAACCTTGGTATGAAAATATAGAAGCGCTCAAAACCTGCCTAGGCCTTGCTAGTTAATATGCATATTGACATTAAAGTCACTAAAAGTGTTCAGAAATTTTTGAATCACAATTTCAGAAGTCACAATGAAGTGGGTTGCAGTATTAAGTTTCATATTTGCCCATTCTCAAAGTAAATTTTAATAACTTTATTATTATTGTTATAAGTAAATGTAATATTCTAGTCCATCACCCTATTAATTTAATATTATTATATTACTATATAAATTAAAGAAGCAAAGTTTATATTTATCAAAACTGAAACTTTATTCTCGTTTTTTGAAAGCGATTTTCAATAATGAGAAAATTTCAACTAAGCAAATATTTGAACTTTTGAAAGCAAGATCCAAGCATTTCCCAACACTTGCAGTGAAGCAAACTCCCCCATGTATAGGTATAATTCATGAATCTCACAATCCATATACAAGGAAAACTCGCAACGTAAGGTGAGTATAAATCAACAAATAGCTGTATTTTATGCAGTTTCTCAAAATTGAGCCTAATTTTGAAGTTTACAAAGCAGACACCTAACTAAACGGAAAACAAATACAAATAACATAAAGAAAATTTAGAACACTAGATATGTTAGGATACAAAAACCATGGCTTGCTAAATGTTTCATAAGCATATTTTTAGTTCTTAAGAAATTCCTAATCATCACTTCAAAATACATGTTTTAACTTATGTGTACTTTACCTCCATATCGAAGTGAAAAAAAAACAAAATAGGTGGTGTACTGCATTTAGTACAAACTAGGATATTAAAGGCAGCTAGATATTAAATATGCTGAATGCTTCAAACAAATAGCATAGAACTTAAAGTTAAACGACAATCGATCTTCCAAACCTTTAATAACAAGAAGAATCTTTCAGTCAACTGACAACAGTTTCTGAAATGTTGAAATTCAGAATAATCCAGAATAATATTATTGATATGAAACAGGGGAATAAATAACCCTTATATGAATTCTAGAATAACAAGTAAAATAAAAAAGAAATAGCAGGAAAAGAAAAATATAACACCTATATCTCTAATTAATCAATGCATATTAATTATTTGGAGACAAAGTAAACAACATAAAACATAAAATAAAAAATAAAATAACTCCAATCTAAGGAAATAAATTTAATCCTCATAACTCTAACAGGAATAAATTTTCTAATATAACTTCTAATACTTCCCCTCAAGTTGAAACACGGTTGACAACCATGTTTAACTTGGATTTGAAAAAATCAAACAATAGGGGAGAAAGAATCTTTGAGGTGAACTTTAAGTATTCATCCCGTACTTGATAATCAACCCCAAGTGCATTTAGGGATATTTTTAGTTGACTGCAAATGCCTTCGACTATAGTTTTTACAGTGTTTGTAAATAGACAAAAGACACCTACAGGTAATGCTATAAAGAAGTAGCAACATACAAGAAAAATTGACTCTAGTCAACTGCGGTTGACTTTGATTGTAGTTTATGCATGTTTGTAGGTAGGCGGAAGACTTCTACAGGTAATGTGCAGGGAAGTTTGCAAGGAAGTAGACAACATACAAGAAAGTTGCCGGGAAAAAAATCCTGAGGAAGGCCTACTGCAGGAAAAACCTTGGAGAGCCTGTTAAAGAAAAAAGCTCTTGAGGAGCGATTATTGCGTGCGGAGAGCGCACGCAACTCTGCGTGCGCTCTCCACACGCAATAATTAGACCTAGAGGAGATACTATTGAAAAGTTCTAAAAGGTCTTCTAAAAAAAAAAAAAAAAAACATCGGAGGGTCGATTGCAAGAAGAAAGTTTCAGAGGAAGGCCTACTACATGAAAAAAGTTTCGGATGAGAGTCTACTGCAGAGAAGAACTCCGGAGGAGGGTCTGCTGTAGGGAAAAAAAGGAAGAACACCTAGCAGTGATTTTCATTCCAGATGATCCAAGCCCACACCACCGCAAGCTGAGATGTGGCTCATCTTAACAATAAGCCTGAATTTCTCTATGACAAAGAGTCATTGGAGCTAATGATGGTTACGACACCTTTTCCACTAAGCACGATCAATTTTTGGGCAATAGCATTTGTTCCAAAAGCAAACTTCTCAAACTCAAAATCCCCCATGGGCCCAATTCCAAACAATGGTGTTAGCGTTGTCAAGAGTTGCGTTGAATGTCTCAATGGAATCTGATCCAACGTCAAGGCCCATCCAACCATCAGAGATGGCAGATGTTGGCACAACCTTGCTGTCGACATCAGCTGCAGACTTGTCTGCCACAATAACATCAGAGGGTAACAGGAGTTTCACTCCTTTCAGCTTTGCTTTCTCAATAAGAGCTATTGCCACACCAAATTTATCTTCCTCAACAAGAGATGAACCAATACCAGCTTATACTGAAGGGTGACCACTCAGAAGAGACTACTTTTTCTTCTCTAAAAAAACCTGGATCCCACTGCAGGATGTTCCTTCCTACAAAGCTACTAAGGCAATTTCCAACACAGTGGCTTATTTATCTTACCTGATTAGCTGTTGGTGGGTATATTGCAGAAGTGAATTTAATATCACAATGACTACCCATGAACTTCTAAAAGTGGCACAAAAGAGTCTCGTCATAAACATATTAAACCTCCCTTAGTAGGGGAAACTCAGGAAGTAGCCTATATATTTGAAAAGTTAGATTTTTTTTTATATGGGGTAGCCTGTGTCAGATATCGGCTCCTCAAACTCATGACCATTTTGGACATTCAACACCAGCCATGCTAATGCTCCTATCAAAGCCCGCAAAACAGTAGCTCGAAGCGCTACAAACTCATACTCCGTTTGCACACTCATTACCTCCGACTCACTATGATATAGGAGTTAACCTAAAACATGACTAAAACACACCTAACTTTTATTGATGAAATAGTAAAAGACGAGTACAAGGACGCTTCAGAACCAACAAGAACTAAAAAACAACAAGCACGACCACATAAACAATAAAACAAACATACCAACATTAAAAAAAAAGATAGTGATTGTAGGACATAGGCTTAATAACATATCAGAAATAGCCTTGGACAACGTCGACAACCGACTAAAAAGTTACTCAGGCGGCTGGGGAGTAGTCAGAAGCGGTTGGACGTTCCTCGGAGAGACCTGTGGTTACCTGAGGGTGTTGGGATGTGACTGCGAAGTGGCCTAGGAATATCCTTAAGTACTGATTGCTAGTTGTAATGCCTAGCAGAGGACTGGTTGGTTAATGGAAGTTCTGCGACGGACAGGAGAAGCTATGAAAATGAAAGATAGCGCCAAGGGGAGTTGTGGAAGTGCGGAGGTGGAGGAAGGATGATACCGGAAGGAGGAAAGGAGTGGGGATACACACTACCTTGGCGGGATACAACTGTAGCACCACATCCCCGAAGGATACAGTCCTCGAATAGAGGGAACACTAGGGACAACACCATAAATCAGAAACACAAGGAAAAAAAAAACTGCTTAGACATCAAAAAACAACATGCATAAATAGAGAAGGGAGGGAAGATAACAAAGGCAAGATTTCGAGAAGGAGAGAGTAGAGAAATGGAAACTTCGCAACGGTTAGGAGGAAGATGATGTGAAGGAACGGCTGGGAGGAGGCGCAAGATTATGGCACAGGAGGAGTAGGCAAGCGGCGCATACGATGCGGGATGGAATAGTGCGAGCGAATAAGATGGATCGACATTTTAATTTCGAGGACCAATCCGGTCCAGAATGAATGGCTGGACCGGCATGCTCCAAGTCGCGCCGGCCCGATGCGTTGAAGCACGGGGAGCATTCAACGTCAATCTCCTGGGGTGGAGGAGCTTCGCCATCATCTGTCAAAGCTTGTCGGTCCTCGTAGTATGGGATGAGATCCACGACATTGAATGTCGCTGAAATTTTGAAGACGCTCGGTAGGTCAATTTTGTAGGTGTTGTTGTTTAGCTTTTTTAAATAGCAGAATGGTCCATCAACCCTGAGCTTGAGTTTTCCATGTGCTCCTACAAGAAACTGCTCTTTTTTAAGACAGACCCACACAATGACTCCTTTAAAGGTTACCTTTTTTTCGGATTTTATTGGCTTGTGCTTGATATTTTTAGTATTTTTGAGAAATTGCTTCCCCAACTTCCTTGTGAAATTGCTGGATTTGGCAAGCACGTTTTGTAGTATCCTCGCTAATATCTGTTAAGAGTATAAGTTAAACCAATTCAAGGGGTATGATTGGGTGCGGCTGTACATAATTTTCAATGTCATGTGTCCTGTGGTTTAACTTGTTGATCTATTGTAGGCTAATTCGGCTTGAGCAAGAACGAGATCCCATTATTTAATGTTTCTCCCAACGAAGCATCTAAGAAGATTTCCAAGGCTCCTATTAAAAACTACTTCAGTATGCACATGCGTCTGAGGATGTGTTGTAGAACTAAATTTGAGTTTAGAACCTAATTTGCTCTAGAGGGTTCCCCAGAAGTGGCTCAAGAATTGAACGTCCCGATCGGAAGTAATGGCCTTAGGGATGCTGTGGAGTCGAACTATTTTGCATAAGTAAAATCGGCAAAATGTGAGGCATCTAACATCCGCTGGCAGACAACAAAACGAACCATCTTAGAAAAACAATCAACTACGATCATGATAGAATCCTTATTCCTTTGTGTGTGAGGCAGTCCTAAGAAAAAGTCCATACTAACATCGACCTAAGGCGCTTCTGAGACTGGTAAAGGTGTGTATAATCCAGTATTTTGGCTGCATATTTTGGCGATATGACAAATCTTGCATTGTCGAACATGCCGCTACACATCTCGTGTTAGTCAGGTCCAAAAAAAGTTCTCTCACAAGCGTGAGGGTTTATCTCTGCTAAAATGTCCGGCTAATCCGCTACTGTAGTTCTTTTAAATGATAGTTTCGCATAGAGAACATCAAGGAATGCACAATTTGGTGTGGCAGAACAAGTAGCAGTCCGTTTGGTAGAATTGCCCATGAGGTTTCGCCCAACACTATACTCAGATAGGTCTTTTATAACTTCATTGCCTACGACGTGCGACTACAAGATATGATTATAAGGTGACGATGGCTCAGAGCATCTGCGACGCGGTTCTGGTTGTCGGATTTGTGCTTGAGTACGAAACGGAATTACTCTAAAAATTCTACTCAGGTAGCATGACGCCCTTTGAGTTTATTTTGAAGGATTAGAAATTTGAGAGCTTCATGATCCATGAAGAGGGTGAACTCCATGGTGAGTAGGTAACGACTCTTGTGTTCTAGAGCTTGAACAATAGAATAAATTCTTTGTCGCATGTGGTATATTTTTATCGATCTAATTTAGTTTTTAGCTAAAATAGGCTATGGCGTGACCACCTTGACTTAGTATAGCGTCGATGTCGACACCGAAGGCATCACACTCAACCCCGAATGGTTGGTTGAAATCTGGTAGGGCAAGAACAGGGGCTTGAGTGACATTTTCCTTCAAGATTTCAAAGCTAGTCTGGGCTATGATCAACCATGTGAATTCTTTTCGTTTTAACAATTATGTGAGGGGGCGGTGATAATGATGAAGTTATGAACAAATTGTCGGTAGGAGGCTAGCCCTAAAAATCATCAAAGCTCGGTAAAAGATCACAATGCTATCCAGATTAAGATTGCTTCAATTTTTGTTGGGTCCCTTTATATCCCTATGCTAGACACAATGTAACACAAAAAATAGATTTTGACTTTGAGGAAGTGACACGTCTTGGGATGGGCGTACAATTGCTCGGATCATAAGATTTCGAATACCGCCAGTAAGTGTTGTAAGCGGTCTTCCTCGGAAACTATAAACCAAGGCATCATCAAAGTATACCACCACGAATTTTCCAATACGAAAGACTTGATTCATTAGAAGCATGAAGTTGATGGGCGCGTTGGACAAGCAAAAAGGCATGACTGTCCATTCATAAAGATCGTTTTGTGTTTTGAAGGCGGTTTTCCACTCGTCTCTCTGTCCCATACTGATCTGGTGGTAACCACTTCGTAGGTTAACTTTTGAGAAGATGGTGTCGTACAACTGATTTAAAATATCGTCGAGTATATTGAAGCCATATTTGATTGTAATTTTGTTTATAACACGATTGTCAATTCACATCTGTTATGAGCTATCTTTCTTGGGTATGAAGAGGGCGGGGACAACACATGAGCCAGTGCTTTCACATATCAATCCTCTCTTAACAAGATCCTGCACCTAACGTTGGAGTTCCATGTACTTTGCGGGTCATAATCGGTAGGTCCATTTTCGACCGCTTACAACCAATCGATTAATTCGTCGAAATCTATGCTTCCGTTAAATTCCGATAGGTCCATTTTTAGGTTGAAATCTCGATGGGTGTCGAACCTGGGTTCATCTCTAAGCCTCCTGTGATAGTGAACGACAAAGCAACGTGGGCGATATTAGTCATTGTTGATATCATCGTGGTGAAATGGATTTAGGTCGTCTTCGTGGTCTCCTGTTTGACTCTCGATGTCACAGTCAAGAATAACATCGCCTTGAGTGTTGTCGTCCATCTCAGCCAATCATTGTTGTAAGCAACGAATCTCTCGTTGAATTTATTCCCTAGTCAGGTCTGACACAAATCGGCGTGGTGGCATGATTGTAAGTGTTTTGGGAAAGAGACGATACGATGAAAAGAGGAGAATACAATAAGAGAAAGAAAAAAAGTGAAGAGGGAAATGAAATGAGGGAAAGAAAGAAAAATTTTGGTTGATTAGATAAGACCAGATGCTAGTAAACCATATGCTAAGAATAGTGTTGGACTAACTCTGATACCAAATGATATCGGAGTTAACCCAAACGACTAAATTTTATTGATGAAATTGCAAAAGACAAGTACAATGATGCTTTCTAACCAGCAAGGACTCAAAAACGACAAACATGAATACATGGACAATAAAAAAAACACACAACCAGTAAAACAAGATAATGATAGCAGGAAATAGGCTTAAAAACAGATAAAAAACAGCCTTGGACATTGTCGATGGGCGACTGAAAAGTCACTGAGGCAGCAGGGGAGTAGTCAATAACGGTTGGACGTTCATCGGGGAGACCTACAATGATCGGAGGGGTGCTGGGATGTGACTGCGAAGTGGTCTAGGAAGATACTGAAGTACCGGCTGCTAGCTGTAAGGGGCACATAAGGGAGGGCGGCGCCTAGAAGAGGACTGCTTGGTAATTGGAAGTGTTGCGGCGGACAAGAGACACTGCGGGAATGAAAGGCAGCGCCTGAGGTAGTTGCGGAATTGCGGAGGTGGAGGGAGGATGATACTGGAAGGAGGAACAAAGTAGCGATATAAAACACCTTGGCGGGATACAACCGTAGCACCACACCGCCAAAGGATACAACCCTCAAACATAGGGAACAACATAAACCAGTTGAAATTAGAATCACAAGGAAAAAAAATATTGCTTAAACATCAGAAAAAACATGCATAAATATAGAGAGGGAAAATAGCAAATGCACGATCTCGAGAAGGAAAGAGGTGAGAAATGGAAGGTTCACAACAGCTAGGAGGAGGCTTAGGGTGCACATTCGAGCAGGAAGGAGGGGGAGTAGGGCGACCGCATAAGATGGATGAGCATATTAATGTCAAGTACTGGTTCGATCCTTTGTAAATGGCTGGATTGGCTTGCTCCAAGTCACGTCGACCCAATGCACTGAAAAAAGGGGAGCGTACCACGCCACACTACCTTCTAGAATGCTACTTGGTTCAACTGGAATCACCGACATCTCTTCCTCATCGGCTGAAAGTTAAGAATCCTCTCTAAAATCTTCTTCTTCTCCTGGATCACTATTTATTTCATCAATTGCTCCCTAATCCGTAAAAACGATCATTCTTCTGGTTGTGCAAACTGATTCAGTATGGCCAAATCCATGATACTTGAAACATTTCTTATTTGGGATGGATTTGAGAATGTGGATTAGTTCCACTTATTCTCCACTCTTAGTAATGCCTCTTCGGATGAGGTTGGCTTGGATGTTCCCCTAAGTGTATTGTTGTTGTAAGATCTTGGAGTTGAATTTTCTCTATAAGATGTGGTCATTAGGTAATGTTGTCTCTCAACTTTTGAAGATAGAGTCTACATCCTTTTCCTAATGAACTAGTAGGTATTGGCACTGCATTTCCACTTTTGAAGTTAAGGACTACACATCTTATTCTTAATGAACTGGTAGGTACTATGATGCATCTCACGGTGATCTTATTTTTTCACTCATGTTGGGCGCTGGTGCTTCAAATTTTACCATAAAAATAATGCACTCTTCTTCAACTTGCTAGAGACTAATTTCACAATTCCGTTTGGTGGTACGTCCTGGTACTCAAAGAAAAAATTAAAAGTTTGAATCCACTGATGAACTCGTTTGAATCTAAGCGACCGTAAAAATGTGACAAAACCATCATTATTTCAAAATCTTGGCTTCTCAGATAATTCAAGTCAAAATTTCAAGGTAGAAGTTCTTCATCATAGAAATCTCTAACAGGCAGTTCACATCTGTATCATCTAATAAGTACTTCATCTCTATATCATCTAGCAAACACTTCGTCTCTCAAACTCCTCTAAAATTGTATCCCAAAACGTTGTGACATGTTTACTTCTCCACTATAATCATCCCTACAGGAGGGATTTAGGTATTCCTAATGTTGTCTTCTTCATACCTCATTACCACACTCGTCGGTGACATCTCGCTGAGTCCTTTCCTCAATTTCATCGATCCACAGTAGCACTCGCCGGAGTTTTCGATTTATCTCTTCTATGGCAAACTCCTGATCAAATTCTGACAATGGCCGCCTCATTGGTATGATTCAATTTAAGTGTAGATAGGGGTGGAATGGGTGTAAGGAGGGAAAGAAATTTTATTTTTCATGGGGGGATTTGGGTT